>NW_013668872.1:134658-140299 GCF_000517525.1 Limulus polyphemus | reverse complement strand
TAATATCGGATTACTTTGTAAAGATTAATATCGGATTACTTTGTAAAGATTAATATCGGATTACTTTGCGAAGATTAATATAGGATTACCTTGTAAAGATAAATATCAGATTACTTTGTAAAGATTAATATCGGATTACTTTGCGAAGATTAATATAGGATTACCTTGTAAAGATAAATATCAGATTACTTTGTAAAGATTAATATCGGATTACTTTGCGAAGATTAATACAGGATTACCTTGTAAAGATAAATATCGGATTACTTGTAAAGATTAATATCGGATTACTTTGCGAAGATTAATATAGGATTACCTTGTAAAGATAAATATCGGATTACTTTGTAAAGATTAATATCGGATTACTTTGCGAAGATTAATATAGGATTACTTTGTAAAGATTAATATCGGATTACTTTGCGAAGATTAATACTGAGCTCCTCTGTGAAAAGTGAAAGCAAGGACAGATTTTATTGTTGTTACGTTTTAGGTGTTAAGACTAAAACAATAATTGAGCTACCCAGTCTGCAAACTGCATGAATTATTATAGTTTTTAAAAGGATTTTGTTGGTTATTTGTAATTAAGCTACACAATGGGGGTACCTGTCCTCTTCCCACCCGGTCTTTTTAACGTTGTAAGTCCGAATACATACCGCTGTGCCATTGGGGGAACACTTTTTAAAGGAACGAGGTCCAAATCTTCTCCCCCCCCCTCTTTGTACATATTAAAAACTGTGGGCCTAGCATAAATCTTAACCCTGACAGAAACAGATATATCATAGAATTTATTGAAGAAAGCTTTGATTTTCAATATAAGATCACGCAGTAGCGTGTTTCAGTGGTTTCGCGTTTTAGATTCCTAGTCGGATGGTTGCGATTCGAGACTGGCCAACGTCACGCTGTTGTGTCCTCGAGCAAGACCCTTGTTCCAGGCTATCTAGCTGTATGATGGGCTTCTAGCTGTGGGGTAACCTACGATGGGCTGGCTTCCCATCCAAGGAGAACGTGTCATTATTCTCATCTGCTTGTACCTATTGAAACCGGAGATCGAAAGTACCTGTCCTTTGTGGTACGGATTTAATTAATTAACTTTTAACTAATTAACAGCGAACATTTGTATTTATGGATATCTGAAACTGCACGTCATTTTACAGCTGACAGTAAGAAAAAACAAAACAGAATTGAATCACAGTATGAGTGGACAGAATTAAACTGAACTCGACTCGCAATCTGAGGGCCTAGGGTTCGTCACCGAACATGGTCGCCCTTTGAACCGTGAGGGTTTATAACGCGACTGTAAATCCCAGTTGGTAAAAGAGTAGTCCAGGTCATAAAAATGACTGACCACAGGTCTTAAAAAAGATATTTGTTGTTATAACTGTGGCGTTTTAGGTTAACCGTATTTTGTGAATTCCCGTGTTATTCAGATAATATATGTGTGTGTGTGTGTAGAAGTGTGAAATTTTGAAACCACAAATTATATTTTTTATACTAATATTTATGGTAATTAAATATATTTCAACAAACTCAGAGTATATGATCACTTTGCCTTTTGTAAGATATCATTTAACGTTCTTTTATGATGTGTCTGTGGTAAGGAAAATTGTGCACTTTGAAAGTTCACAAAAAAAAAACTTTCGAACGATCTCCAAATGTGGAGGTGTCGGGGATCGAACCCGGGCTTTTCACACGCAAAGCGAACGCTCTGCCACTGAGAAAACAATAAACTGCCACCAATATATTCAACCAAGAGTGGACTTCTTGAGAGTTTATAGAATATGTCCGTACAATGCTTTCTAATTCTTAATTAATGTTTCTTGCTGTTCTATAAATATATGTTAAGTTTCACCCCCAGCTAATGTTGTGATTGAAGCAATGCTTGAAACACACTGTTTTCTTGCTAAAAGCCAAGTAATACTTACTCAGACATTTATATATCAAATAACCAGAAATATTTTGATTATGGTTTATAATTATGGTAATCAAGCAATAAGAATACCAAATATAAAATGTTTGGTTCAATGAATGAAGGAGAAGTAATTGAAACTAGTGTCATTTTGGCCACACTGCTTTAATCATCAAACAAATACACAGTGGCCAGTACATCTAAATCAATAATCGATGATCTAAGCTCAGATCATCAGAGGAGCCTTGAAGGGCTACTGGCAGAATTTGGTAAGCATTCATTGGAAGAGGCAGTTGACTTGAAACAACAAGTATCACACAACATCATATAGATACCAGATATATATATGTAAACACCATGCAGGCTTCCTTGCAGCACCAAAAATATAGCCAACTTCGAAATAAATCATTCAGCCTCCAGTACTTGATCGGAACCTGTAGCGAACATAAAAAAGAGAAAGGGAGTTCTATGTGTTGATATATTTCTGTTGCCACACATGGATGAATGGTTTGAAGGTTTAAATCTCACTTATGGCTACTGGTAAGGCGATAAGATTATCTTCACATCGTGTCATTCGACCTCTGTGGTGAACCAATTACTTTGCTTTAAGTGACTGATGGTTTGGAACAGTGTCCAACCTATATTGATATAACAACATATTTCAGGCTGCATTTGGAAACTTTAAGTATGGTTCAAATTCGATGACGAGGAACCCACTTTGAGACTAATAATGGTTGGAGACGGCTTGAATGATGACAAAACCTTGTCGAAACGTTGTACATTTGCTGTTATGTTAAAGTTTTTCTTCATTACCCATTCAAGTCGTCTCCAGCCACTTTAAGTATGGTGTTTCAACATTCGTGAGAAGTAGGTCTGAAATCGAGGCCAAATAAATGCTATTTCATGTTGCTTCGTGTAGAACTACTTAAAATATGATAATTAGCTTCTATAAACAAGAATGAAACCTGAAGCTTTCTCAGACTTGTGTCATATTATATAGGTTTTGCGAACCAAGTCTTCGAAAATAGCAGCACAGCATTTGGTATTAACCAAAGTGAAATCTCATCTTAGATGGACTGGGGACTGTACAGTTATTTCATTCAGTCGTTAAAATGTATCTTCCTTGATGCTACGGGATTAGCTTATCTGAGAACAGATGCCCTATTTATTCTGGATACAGATACCAACGACAGTAGAATCTGAATAGTGATGTCACAAGTAGAATTACAGATCCTCCATTTCAGATTACAGATCTGTAAACTGCCAGATCCCTTTTTGAAACCAGTCACTGCTATCATTACATCCTGATGATAATTTATGACTTTACTGAGTGGACTGAAGCATATTTACCGGCCGGTATGTTAAATCAAACAGTCGCCAACACATTGGCTGAGCAGCAGATCGGCCACTTTGAAGCACCAGAGGGCATGCATGCTGACTAAAGAGCAACAGTTCAGCAGTGAATTGTTTGATGAATTACGTAAAGTAATGATTACACCATTCTCAATAACATTGTCCAGCCATTGTAACATACTGTACGTAACTAACTAGTGGGAATGGCAAGAGTGTGGCGCTGAATGCTGTTCTCGAGGTCAACTGTCGTCCGTGAACAATCGTGGGGCTTTCAGGCCTCACGATTAGAAATCCGATGATGACAAAATATTCAGGAAGCCATTACTGTTGATTCATTCACCAAAAACATATTGCATAGCTGGTTCTTCACAACATTGGTAATATGTGGTGGTACACCATCTTACAGAATCCTGCTGAATGCCCTTCTCTTGCAAAGTGAATAACACCACCTTAGCTAATGTGTTGATAACGTGCACCAATGACCATAACAGTTCATAAACTAGGATCTGTAAAAAAAAAAAATGATGGTGGCACCGCTTGTAAATCCTGCCCATCTTTGGGTCATGAAGGGGGCTTTTCAATGAATCCATGAGGATTTGTTTCTCCTCCAGATAATTCAGTTGTATATGTTCTATTGGTCGTGGAGGTCGGTCCCCAAGACGTTTTCAAGCCAGCTGTCATCCACCACTTGAACAAGTAAAATACATTCCATGACAAAGTTCAACTGCTTCTCTGGATTGACCTTTAGTTTCGTGTGCATCACCTTTCTCTGGATTGACCTTTAGTTTCTTGTGCATCACCTTTCTCTGGATTGACCTTTAGTTTCTTGTGCATTACCTTTCTCTGGATTGATGATGCACAAGAAACTAAAGGCCTTTCTCTGGATTGACCTTTAGTTTCTTGTGCATCACCTTTCTCTGGACTGACCTTTAGTTTCGTGTGCATCACTTTTCTCTGGATTGACCTTTAGTTTCGTGTGCATCACTTTTCTCTGGACTAACCTTTAGTTTCTTGTGCATCACCTTTCTCTGGATTGACCTTTAGTTTCTTGTACATCACTTTCCCCGGTTTTTCAAGGGTTTGTACTAAGTACACGAAGAATCACATTACGTATTATACGATATTAAATTTAATATTTTGTACTGAATTTTATAAAATAGGTACACATACCAGCATGTTTATAAATGGTAAATTAAGAAATTTAAAGCAAACATATGATTAATGGAGACCTTGTTGATACACAGTAAATAATGTAATATTACACATAGCCGATTCTCAGTGTTAGTAGCACGTTTTACAAATGATTTAACATAAAAAATCTTACGATTCCGGTTCTTATAAAATCAGTTTTCAGACTTAGAAATATCATATGTTTTTAGGGCATGGTACAACCTAATATTCTGGTTAAGAGTGTTTAAGATTACTTTGTATTTAAGACGTTTTACTGACATATATTTGGCCAGTTTTTTATACTTCTTACACCAGTGATACTAGAATAGTGAGTATACAACAACAGAAAAGACTAGTATGAAAGTTATATTATCTGTATCTGTTGATAACACCTAACTCATGATGTTAAAACTGAACTTTCATACTTTTCGTCACTGCTGAAAAATTCAAGAGATTTAAAAAATGTGGGAAAGAAACAAATTAATGTTGTACAACAAGGAAAAACTTGTGCAGTCGATAATTAGTGTGTTTACTAAACACGTAAACTAAAACGGAAATGGTTTCACTTATTCTGTTAGCTTCTCTTTTTATCAAACCTGCCGCTTGGAGCGCTGCTGCTAGCCTGATTGCACTTTTCGATTTGGTTTGTTTGTAGTAAAGTGAATTTTTTTAAATGTTGGAGAGAGTTAACACAGAATGATTCCTTGTTATCAAACCTGCCGCTTGGAGCGCTGTTGCTAGCCTGATTGCACTTTTCGGTTTGGTTTGTTTGTAGTAAAGTGAATTTTTTTAAATGTTGGAGAGAGTTAACACAGAATGATTCCTTGTTATCAAACCTGCCGCTTGGAGCGCTGTTGCTAGCCTGATTGTACTTTTCGGTTTGGTTTGTTTGTAGTAGAGCAAAAAGTTAAACAATGGGCTACCTATGCTCTGCTCACCAGTATCGAAACCCGGTTTCTAGCATTGTAAGCCCGCAGACATACCGCTGTGCCACTGGGAAGGGGGACACTCTTCGACTTGAGTGAATTGTTTTTAAATGTTGGAGAGAGTTAACACAGAATGATTCCTTGTTATCAAACCTGCCGCTTGGAGCGCTGCTGCTAGCCTGGTTGCACTTTTCGATTTGGTGTGTTTGTAGTAAAGTGAATTGTTTTTTAATGTTGGAGAGAGTTAACACAGAATGATTCCTTGTTATCAAACCTGCCGCTTGGAGCG
>NW_013668872.1:125321-134311 GCF_000517525.1 Limulus polyphemus | reverse complement strand
ATTATGAAGACTGGATGTTTTGTTGTGACTGAAACCAATCAGCGTAGTTTGGAATTATGAAGACTGGATGTTTTGTTGTGACTGAAACCAATCAGTGTAGTTTGGAATTATGAAGACTGGATGTTTTGTTGTGACTGAAACCAATCAGTGTAGTTTGGAATTATGAAGACTGAATGTTTTGTTGTGACTGAAACCAATCAGTGTAGTTTGGAATTATGAAGACTGGATGTTTTGTTGTGACTGAAACCAATCGGTGTAGTTTGGAATTACAAAGACTGGATATTTTGTTGTGACTGAAACCTGAAACTGAAAAATCCTGAATTTCTAAATTAGAATGAATTGGTGTATACCCTTTGAAAACGTATTTATCTTAAATTTTAATTATTTTGTCCTACTTAGGAAGTGAGACTCACAAAGATTTTTGTCAGAAAAAAGAACAAACGACTTTAGAAAACAGTTCTCATTATTAATAACCTTTTATTTCATCAAAAATAAATCTTGAAATACCAGCTATAATTTTCTCAAGTTGTAATTATTGTTATTATGAACTTGCATTTGTCGTTCCACACACACACAATAAAACATATTTCCGGTTCAATACAAAAGAATCTTCTTTAGTCCTATCAATTAAACAATTTAATACAAAAGTTTAATTGTGAACCTTCATACAAACCGCATGCAGGATAGGACTTTTTCTGAGTTTCACATATGTGACTTTGTCCATTTTTCCCCTGGCACGTTACGTACGACCCACTTTGTTAATCAGAAAACTTGAAGAAAATGAAACATTCGCCTTGAGGCCATCTTGTTTCGCGAAAAGTGGTTTGAGCATGCTCACTGTAAACGTATTTCGTCTTTATTAATTAACCTATTTTTTAAAAAAGAACTCAAAAATGGGACAAAATTGTCAGTAACCGAACTTGAAGGCCATTAATGGGTTATTATATTCCTCACAGGTTATAGTTCATAGTTCACCTGGGAAAAAAGTCATCCAAAACGGACAGAGTTTTTTATACGGGTCCGGAGTCCTCCACCTATAAATTCCACCCAGTGGTACAGCGGAATGTCTGCGGGCTTAGAACACTAGAAACCGGGTTTCGATACCCGTGATGGGCAGAGCGCAGATAGCCCTTTGTGTGTAGCTTTGTGCTTAACTACAAACAAACACATATAAATATTGTTGCAACGAAATATAAAATGATAAATAAGAGACTAGAAATGTGTTAAGCCTACATCTGCTTTTTTTGGGCCTAAACATATCTTTAAGTCTGGGCTAATCACCTGATCAACATACTTGACTATGGACTTCAGTTGATTTATCTTAGCTTATTCGTCTACAATCGTTCCTAAATATTTTGATTTTCATTAAAATGTATTTCAATATCGTCTAAGCACATTAGCGCTCTTTTTTTTTTCTCGTTTAAACAATTAGATGCATAATAAGCTAATTGCACTGTGTGCACCGAGATAATCGAACCCTGAATTCTAGAGCTCTGAGTCTTCAAGCGTACTACTGAGCCACTAGAATACAGTGATAGCCGCCTTCTTAACTACAAGAAGCTATACTATGAAATGATAACTTAAAATAAATTATTATTATTATTACTATTATTACTATTATTCCATTTCAACTTCCTTTCGTTGTTTCCATGTTTTGATAACTTAAAATAAATTATTACTATTATTCCATTTCAACTTCCTTTCGTTGTTTCCATGTTTTGATAACTTAAAATAAATTATTATTATTATTCCATTTCAACTTCCTTTCGTTGTTTCCATGTTTTGATTAGCTGCTACATTCAAAATGGCAGTAAAATTGTTAATTTATTTCTTTATCGGATGCAGGCCATATGTTTTAAATATAATAAAGGCTTAACTAATGTTAGGCCTAAGACAAGTAGACTTGCAGATTTCGGGGTCTGCAATTAAAATTTTTTTGTATTATCCTAGAAATCCTGTATTTAAAGAAGTTTATTTGTTTGGAATTTTGCGCAAAGCTGCACGAGGGCTATCTGCGCTAGCCGTCCCTAATTTAGCAGTGAAAGACTAGAGGGAAGGCAGCTAGTCATCACCACCCACCGCCAACTATTGGGCTACTCTTTTACCAACGAACTAAGGGATTGACTGTAACATTATAACGCCCCCACGGCTGAAAGGGCGAGCATGTTTGGTGTGACGGGGATCCGAACCCGCGACCCTCAGATTGCGAGTCAAGCGCCCTAACCACCCACCTGCCCATCCACACAAGTTTAATGTTTGTCGTGTTTTATGCTTGATTAATATCAAATATTTAGCGACATCTGTCGACAGGATCAGCCTTAACAATTTTCTGTTCGATTAAAAAATAAGGACACACTGCTGTAATAAGCCCCATGATTTAATTTAAACCGTAAAAGTCGCGATTCAGTTAATTACAAAAACATATTATAGAAATTGATACCCAAGAATACATATTGTATAGAAATTGTAATTTAAATGTATTTAATAATTAGGATATGTTGTTCTGACAGCTGGAACATAATTATATTATGACGTATATATATATAATTATTGGTGTAATATAAACGTGTTTGAAGACACACTTTTCCTTGAACCTTGATAAGAATACTATATGTGATTAAAAGGTCGAGTATTCTGTGTTTTTGATCCACGAAGTTTCGTAATTTTCCACTAAAATTTTGTAGACTGAACCAATATATGAGGTGTAACTTTATTGTATCCTGGTCGTTATCCAGTTGACTGTTTCATCTATTACCTGCTCAGGGATGCCATCTGGCTCAAGGAAAAGGCAGTGATATGAGTCTGGATAAACCTAAAATAAAAATATTATAACAAGACTTAAAGATGTATCTCGAACATAAGTAAAAACATGAGTGTCAACCAGTGTTGCTATGGGAATCATATGCTACAGTCAGAAGAAAAGTAAAACGTAAATAAATTTAGTTAAATCCTCGTTTGACCTTTACAAGGCACACAGCATCGGTGCTTTCGAACTCTGGGTCCAATTGTACAAGAGGATGAGAATGGTCATCTATTCTTCCTGGACGAGGCCACTCCATCGTTGGCTGACCCCAGCTAACAGCTAACAAGTGTGGTAAATTGTCTTGTTCAAGGACACAACAGCATTAAGCGGGTGAGCATCGAACTCTCAACCATCCGACTACGAGTCCAAAGGAAGTTTATCATAGAATTCTAACAAATAGCGTTGATATGACTTATAAGCACAACAGTGGTTTTTATTATAGAAATGTTACACAGGACACAATAGTAGATGAATACGTGATAATGTTATCTCTAGATTATAGCTAAGTAAAATTGTTATCTCTAGAGTTTTTTCCACCAGTATTCTTGTTTTTGGAAAGAGAGACTGATTTAGAAATTCAAAGTGAAAACAATGCTATTTTAGTGAACAACGTTATCTTGCTGTAAATACCTAAAGGTTATCACAACAATTGGTTTATGTTGACGTTCAGACCACAAGAGCTAAAGAATATGAACAAAACTCATAACATGATCTCTTGAAAGAAACTGAACTCTAATACAGAAAGACACTACTTCTATCTCAGTTTATCCGGCACTATTTATCCAGTAATGTAATCTAAGCACTGCAGCTATTTTCTTTTTTTTGTTCTTCATACCTGATAATTGTTTTAAAAAATACCCAAAGACTGAAGCTTATTCATATAGCTTGCAGCTATAACGATCTAGACCAGGTCATCCTAATGTTCGAGAAAAATCCTTAACCACGTGACCACGCCAAGTAACCAAATAACTTTAAGAAACTGAAGTGTTATCATAACCGATTTACAGAAAATAAATGTGTTAATATTAGAGAAACTTACTGGTCCTTTTACTCTTAAATTCTGTAGGTGCTATAAATAATGTCCAACATTTTCGTTACGTTTCAAATAGGCTGAGAGTGTATAAAAATTACTACATATGGGAAGAAATTCCCATTTAGTCGAAGAAGGCGAGGTAAGACGGTCCCCTTTGGTAAAACGGCCACTCCTGTATATCATTAGTTGCAACATTCTGTCATCTAAATTAGTTATATGTAGCTATTGTTCACGTGACTCTGTGTATAAACACACTGCAAGTACGTTGTGTCATAAATCAATACTCACGAAAAAATAGAGTGAGTCGAACCATTAGCTGGATTCCTTCGCTGTTGGCAATGTTCTCAACCATAAACCCAGTAATACCTTATATGGTTTGACCAGCCTAGGAACTGAGGTTAATTCTAAATCCATTTCTTTAAGCCAATAATGCAACATAATATTCAAAAGTATAAAAATCAATAGAGAATAATAATAATAATAAAAAGAAATAATATTCAACATTATTTTAGATATTATAAATAATGACGTCAATGGAACTAACGAAAATGCACTATGTCAGTATATGATAAAGGTTATCGAAACTTAAATTCACATTCGTAATTAACTTAGTTGTTATACTGTTGCACATACGATTTTAACGAACTGCAAGAATCTCGAAAAAGAAACGTGTATAATAACTTAACGAAGCACGACTTTCCATAAAGTCTTAGAATACTTGCCTTTAAAGTCTTGTCTTTGGTTTTAGAAGTTTCGTAAAGCTTCTTAGCTCCTGATATGTCACAAATCTTGTCCTGGCCGCCATGAAGGATTAGCAAAGGTACATCTATGTTTTGTAGCTCAGCCTGTACTTTCTGTTGTAATTAAAACAAAGGAACCTTTATTCAACATCTGTATCTCAAAGTGTGTTTTCTGTTATAACAAAATAAAAGCATTATTACTCAACATCTACGTCCGTTAGCTCAGCGTACAGTTTCTGTTGTGATGAAGAAAAGAGACGTTACTCAACATTTATGTATTTGTAGCTCGGCATTGGAAGTGAAACGAAATCATTACCTTGTATTGACATTTTTTTTTTTTTTACTGCACGGGTAGGTTCATCCCCGGAAGAAAACATAAATAAATAAAATAATATTTTATTTACTAAATATTTAGTCTTCATCGTTGTATATGAAATAAAAAAAGAAAAACGTTTACTCCTGTTACTGAACGTTTAATCTTCCATTATTTACTCCTGTTGTTAGACGTTTAATCTTCCATTATTTACTCCTGTTGTTAGACGTTTAATCTTCCATTATTTACTCCTATTGTTAGACGTTTAATCTTCCATTATTTACTCCTGTTGTTAGATGTTTAATCTTCCATTATTTATTTCTGTTGTTAGACGTTTAATCTTCCATTATTTACTCCTGTTACTGAACATTTAATCCTCCATTATTTACTCCTGTTACTGAACATTTAATCCTCCATTATTTACTCCTGTTACTGAACATTTAATCCTCCATTATTTACTCCTGTTACTGAACATTTAATCCTCCATTATTTACTCCTGTTGTTAGACGTTTAATCTTCCATTATTTATTTCTGTTGTTAGACGTTTAATCTTCCATTATTTACTCCTATTGCTAGACGTTTAATGTTCCGTTATTTACTCCTGTTACTGAGCGTTTAATCTTCCATTATTTACTCCTGTTACTGAACGTTTAATCTTCCATTATTTACTCCTGTTGTTAGACGTTTAATCTTCCATTACTTACTCCTGTTGTTAGACGTTTAATCTTCCATTATTTACTCCTGTTGTTAGACGTTTAATCTTCCATTATTTACTCCTATTGCTAGACGTTTAATGTTCCGTTAATTACTGTGGCTGAAGGCGTAATCTCTGTCGCGTTAGAATAGAAGAATTTGTTACCCTCTTACGTTACTTACTTGGCTGTCCACTACCACTGTGGTCCACATGTCGAATAATATTTAGTCATTTTATGCTTTTTTCTTCTAACATTCCCTATTGGGTGAATCCACTCATTTTCTCTGTAAACTACCATGAGGACCCCTAGCGGTTATTAGTGGAATTATTTTAATATTCTAATAATTTTGTTGTGTAACTTATATATATATTATTATTATTATTATTAGAAACCCTGTAACCAACAAAGTCGTGGACCACAATGAATTTGGTGCACAAATAATTTAGAAAATTGTGTTTCAAAAGTTAATTCGGACCACCACAGGTAATTCTAGGAGTAACCTAAAAATACATTCTGTAAAAATATATGACTTGTTTTGAATATAACACTGAAACGAACTTACAATTCCAGAAAAAGAGGAAAGCCGAATTATGTTACACAAATAAAAAACTGTCTCGATCCTATGACCGTTATCTATCCTCAACTCTACTCGTACACTGTCTCATCTGATGTGCTGCGGGTAAAGAATCAAAATGGAAGCTTAAGACTGCCAATCTGAAATCTATCTACGGAGGCTTCCGATTGCCACTAGCTACTAGGATAGTGTTCAATTTAGGTTTCGTACTTACCGATGCGTTGTCCAACATAGTTTTAGCCCAGCCTGCTTTGACCCAAGGACCTTTGTACATATACGGATCCTCTAATACCTTCTGTTTGCCTTCTTCCGTCCGAATGACCAGGTCATAGTTCATGGTGCTAACAGGAAAACTGGGAAAGAACCGTCCTAACCAGCTGGCTATGAAACGCTGTTACAATTACAAAAAAAAACAGAAAACAACAAGAACAGATATTCGATATTTCCAAAAATCAAAAATAAAAACGTGGTTTCTAGATCTAGTATTATATTATATTATTTTTAAGAATATTATATTTTCAGCTGTGGGCGCGTTATTGAAGTAACAGTCAATCCCAGTTCTAACTTAAGAGACAAGATTGGCTGTCACTTTTTTAACACACTAGGGGTGCTGCTGACTGCTTACCCTACCTCTGATCAGCAGGTTTAAAATCAGGGACTGCTGTGTCTGAAACTTAAGGTTTCTGACCCAGTCGTTTAGCCATTTGGGGTTTCTGATCTGGTTTCCAGTCTCGTCTATCCAAAATATTAAGTGTCAAACATTCCGTATTTAAAACTTTACCACCATGAGAAATATCCCTAAAAATATTTTTATTTTTCACTCCCCTTTCGACTTAGAAAAAACTCTTGTTAGGGGGGGGGGCTCTTGTCCTAAATGGCCCAAAGCTACACAATGGGCTATCTGTGCTCTGCCCACCACGAGTATCGAAACCTGGTTTCTAGCGTTGTAAGTCCGCAGACATACCGCTGTGCCACTGGTGGGGGGGGGGGCTATTTATCGTTGATAAAAGTTCTCTTTTGAAAAGTATATGGCGGAATTGAGGGCCCGTGTTTTTCGGATTTAGAACCCCGTGCATGGTGAATTCTTCAATAAATATCGTCCAAGGACCGAGCCACGATATGCTACTGAACTTGCTTTACATTTGAATCTGTGAGGGCGTTATAGGTGTAACAGGTAATCATACTATTCTGTTCAATGTAGCCACACACAAACACACATTAAATAATAAATGATCTTAAAAGATTTCTGGCACATCGTTAACAACTGTTCAATGTAGCCACACACACACACTAAATAATAAATGATCTTAAAAGATTTCTGGCACATCGTTAACAACTAATGATAAGCTACTAAATCCTCATCACCTGCAAGTATTCTCGGAATTTTACCTTCAACGGCGTGACTCCTTCAGAATTCCACGAAATACCGGCTGCTATGGCAACAAAGCCACTGATTTCTTCTGGCTTCTTCAGAGCGGCTAAAACGCCAATTGTTCCTCCCTATTATACAAGTGAAAAAGAGCAAGTATTTCACATGAACAATGCAAGTATTTAGTTGTTTTGTTTGAACAATCTTTTACACGTATATCTATATAAAGTGCTATTTTTGTAACTAAAAAAAAAATAAATAGAATTTTTCGTACCTCACTAAAATCCAGCTAGGAATTCTGGGAAATGCTGGAAACATACTCATTGGAATATAATACGAAGATCAAGCCGCAAACGAACTTGGAAACATCTTCACGCTCGTTTTAGCGTTATTATTTGTATTAAGTTGTTAAATAACTAACTTCATTATCATACAGTTATATTGTAATGATTCATTAATTAAATATTATTATAAGCCTTTTTAAGTAAAAATGTGATTTATAGCGTGAATAATTACATATTATATCTAGGCTAATATGTTATTGAGAAGAAGAGGAGCTGAAACTGAGCTCCGCCATAAAAATAGGCCTGTGTATATATATATATATGAACAGACAGTTACTTTTTTTACTTCTTCTAATGACATTTAATCAGTTTGAAAGTATTTGAATTCCACGAAAATGTCTTTGTTTATTTAAGCCAACAGCTGTTTACTAGGTGCACATTTCGTACCATCGAATGTCCGACGAGAAAAACTGGAAGTCCCGGATATTTCTCTTTCATTACATTTACATGACGAAATACATCTTCAACGCAGTTGTCAAGAGTGCCCACCAGGGTACGAGAACCTTCACTTCGACCATGGCCCACTAACCAGAGAGAGGGAAAAAAACTTTAATGATGGATAATATGTACTCAGTTTTGTTGGGCTAGGAAGAAATGCGAAATATTTACAAGTTTAATGATAGGTTTAGCTGAGAAATAATGATTTTAGCAGACAAGTCCTTTAGGTTGGGTTATGTGTTTAATATGGACGATATAATATACATCGCTTACCATGGTCGTGACCAAAAGTTAAAATTCCAGATTTAACAAGAGCTTGGGCCAAGTCTTCATAAATGCAACAATGCTCAGCATATCCATGAGCCACGAAAGCAAGAGCTCTAAAAAAAAGTAAAGAAAAATCTTAAATTAAGTAATAAGAGATGCTTTTTTTACAACTATAAATATCATTTTTAATGTTTTTAGTGTTTCTGTAAGATTTGTACTTACAAAATATTTTTTTTGTAAACACCTCTTAATGTTAATAATGGCTGGAGACGGCTTGAATGGGTAATGAGAAAAAGCTTGAATATAAGTTAAGTTAATAACTAAGTACGAACTAAGTACTAACGTACGTTACGTAACGTTACGGTTACGTTACGTACTATCTACGTACGTTACGTAACGTTACGTTACGTCGTT
>NW_013668872.1:113673-125311 GCF_000517525.1 Limulus polyphemus | reverse complement strand
ATATAAGTTTAACATAACAGCAAATGAACATCGTTTCGACAAGGTTTTGTCATCATCGAAACGTTGTACATTTGCTGTTATATTAAAGTTTTTCTTCATTACCCATTCAAGCCGTCTCCAGCCATTATTAGTCTCAAAGTAGGTTCCTCGTCATCGAACCTCTTAATGTTACTTTATTAATAGTCGAAGTCCAAAATTAGAGGTTTTCGTCTGATAAGAAGGAATACGTGAATCCTGGCAGAGGACGTAATATACCAGACACTCATAATGAACCAGAAAAGTAAACCGTGTTTCCAGCAAAAGAATTTCTTCTAGCTGAAGCGTCCATTTAGAGTAATTTAAATTTGTATGGATTTCATCAGCTCGAACCCAGATCACCTTAAACGCCAATCTTGAGTTTTATTTGTGCGGTATTTGGTGTATTACATCTGAACAGCACCTTATACAAAATATGGGTTAAAGGGCTAGTAGGTCAGAGGCCCAAGGTTCAGGGACAGACATCCCTAATTCAGAACTTATGACCAGAGGGAAGGCAACTGTTCAGCAGCACCTGCCGTCTACTAACTGAGTTCAAAGATTCAACCACTAGCTATTACTAATACATTTATCAACTCTGTCTATCACATGTTGCATTCAGCCAGGGAGTCTAATGGAGAGGTTTTAAGTAGGGCATATAAACGTATCATTTGATGCTAGGCATTTGATGATACAAACGTATCATTTGATGCTAGGCATTTGATGATACAAACGTATCATTTGATGCTAGGCATTTGATGATATAAACGTATCATTTGATGCTAGGCATTTGATGATACAATCGTATCATTTGATGCTAGGCATTTGATGATACAAACGTATCATTTGATGCTAGGCATTTGATGATACAAACGTATGCTAGGTATTCTTTTATAAATGATGATAATAAAGATGTTCATGATGTTAGAAAAACGCGTAGGTTCAAGAAGTCTTGATAGAAATGAACAAAACATGATGTTAGAAAAACGAGTAGGTTCAAGAAGACTTGATAGAAATGAACAAAACATGATGTTAGAAAAACGCGTAATTTGAAGAAGTCTTGATAGAAATGAACAAAACATGAAGTTAGAAAAACGCGTAGGTTCAAGAAGTCTTGATAGAAATGAACAAAAAACCCTATAACCCGAGCGCTTTCCAAAGGTGGACCTTTCTTCTTCAAGGGCAAACTGTTTGAAGTTAAACAAAAAGCTACAGAATGGGCTAACTGTTCTCTGCCCACCACGGGTATCGAAACCCGGTTTCTAGCGTTGTAAGTCTGCAGACATACCGCTGTGCCACTGGGGGGCCCTGGTATATAACTTGGTTCTTTATATATATATATTTCAAATCTTGGACGTTTTCCTACATGTAAAATAATTTGACCAGGTGTCACTACTTTTTTTTTTTCAACAAAGCAAAACTCGAAGCTAATGAAAATTTATTAGTTTTTTACACACACAAATTCCATATACACACACACACACATTTGTTTTGTTTTCTTATCAATGTATATTCCATTTGGCCTGATGAGTTTTGGTATTGAGTTTAGTCGTTAACCTATTATTACATTCTTCTTTACTTTCATCCATAACATATTATAATTATATAAACAAATCCACGCTACAGAAGGATCTGGGCCTACACTATCAGATAACATGAATGCTAAGTCTGTGCCCGCCAGACCATCCTTTAACTTCAACTTTCCCATTAACTCCTAAACTCTAAAGTCATTCTCTATTTTAATTCAGATCGCATTTATGCTCCTAGCGGCTGTAAGATTTGTTTGTTTTTAATTATGCACAAAGCTACACAAGGGCTATCTGTGCTCTGCCCACCACGGGTATCGAAACCCGGTTTCTAGCGTTGTAAGTCCGCAGACATACCGCTGTGCCACTGTAAGAAGTATAAGCCATTGAAAATTATAAGTTTTTTTTACATTACTGTCAGTGCTCCAGACGTCAAACTAGCGACGTTCTTTTGATTGAAACAATATCTATGTACGTGTTCACTTACTTGTTTACAGCTTACTTTCACAAGAACAATAACATTGTACCATTTGTTGACGGTTCGTTTTTCTTAATCTGAAATATAAGTGGAATCCCAGATTTTAATGTGATCTAACATCTAAGAATGACCAGCCGTGATCAGAAAAATAAAAATAACGGTATTTTAACAGCAGCCTAGATTTGAATAAAAGTCCGGACGGCATTGTATCTCCATCTTTATAACTTGGCTGATTTAATTATTTTGTTAGTTTGTTGTTAAAACTAAGCTACACGATGGGTTTTTCAGTGTTTTGCCCACCGCTGGAGTTACTACTGTGACTCTAGATCAAAGAAATGGTTTCATACGAGTTCAGTCACGTGACTCAACTAGCACCTTCGGCACTATTTACAGTGATGTAGGACTAAAACACAAAGTTCGTGTTTCAAGGTTTTTACACCTACATTAAACAACTTACTGACATTTTTTGTTTGTTTTTGTTATCAATCTTAACATTTTCAGTGGTAAACTTCTGCAGCGACACTATATTGTTCCAGTTCGAATATTTAGGCCTAGTCAATATATTTGTATTGATGATAACTAAAAAACAGCACGTGCACCATAAACATATGTAAATGTTTCTGCTTTTCGAATAACAACAAGTGAAAGTCACTTGCAGTTTGGCGAAGAGAGTAACATGGCTGTTTACCGATTGTTTAAAATATAGGCTTAGATTAATATACTTCGCCCTTAGCATAGTCTCGTTTTCTGCTTTACCGAATTCTTTGTCGATACTATGGATTAGGACCAACTTATGTGGCCGAAAAATGCTTGAACTGTCCTTGAACTTAGGATTAGAGTGTTTCTTTAAACAAAGGAGATGCTTTTTTATTCTTCAAACTAAGCCTATATTAAACAATCAGCAAAAAAAAGCTACTGAACTTTTACTCCTAATTTATTTAAACTTTCACACTCAACTGTGTAGTTTAGGTTTCTAACTATACAGCTAACTTTCACACTCAACTGTGTAGTTTAAGTTTCTAACTATGCAGCTAACTTTCACACTCAACTGTATTGTTTAAGATTCTAACTATACAGCTAACTTTCACACACAACTGTGTAGTTTAAGTTTCTAACTATGCAGCTAATTTTCACACTCAACTGTGTAGTTTAAGCTTCTAACTATACTGCTAACTTTCACACACAACTGTGTAGTTTAAGTTTGTAACTATACTGCTAACTTTCACACTCAACTGTGTTGTTTAGGTTTCTAACTATACAGCTAACTTTCACACTCAACTGTGTAGTTTAAGTTTCTAACTATACTGCTAACTTTCACACTCAACTGTGTAGTTTAAGTTTCTAACTATACAGCTAACTTTCACACACAACTGTGTAGTTTAAGTTTCTAACTATACAGCTAACTTTCACACTCAACTGTGTTGTTTAAGATTCTAAGTATACAGCTAACTTTCACACACAACTGTGTAGTTTAAGTTTCTAACTATACAGCTAACTTTCACACACAACTGTGTAGTTTAAGTTTCTAACTATACAGCTAACTTTCACACTCAACTGTGTAGTTTAAGTTTCTAACTATACTGCTAACTTTCACACTCAACTGTGTAGTTTAAGTTTGTAACTATACTGCTAACTTTCACACTCAACTGTGTAGTTTAAGTTTCTAACTATACAGCTAACTTTGACACTCAACTGTGTAGTTTAAGTTTCTAACTATACAGCTAACTTTCACACTCAACTGTGTAGTTTAAGTTCTAACTATACAGCTAACTTTCACACCCAACTGTGTAGTTTAAGTTTTAACTATACAGCTAACATTAAAGCCTGTTAAACTATACCTAGGTTTTCCCTCTGTCGGCCAGTACTTGCAAAACAGTTGTTGACCCGTGCAACTCTGAATGTAATAAGAATCGGCGACTTCGTTTGACAACTCTTCGTTACTTGACATTTCTACCTGCAGAAGATTGAGACGACGTTGTCGTTTGATAAACAGTATCTAACACACTGTTGGTTTTGTATTACAGCGCGTTTATCCCTAAGGTTTACTTCCAGCACGTGACCATGACATAACGCCATGCATAGCAAAGTAGTTTGTTTTTGATAAGGCTGGAGGAAAACAATGTAAATACTTTTCTTTTTTTATATCCAAACTGCCTAGAATTAAACTTAAAAACGAAATTTCTGGGGTAAACAACGAAAACAAGAACAATTTTTTTTTTCAAAATTTCTATCGTCACATCTACGTCGAAACAGATTTTTTGAGTGATATTTAAACTTGGGTTGCGACGCACGTACATATCGTCTGTTCACAGCTCGGAATGTGTACATGGTGACCTAATTTTACGTATTCTTTCATTTTTCATTCGTGTTTCATTATCTAAGATGGCTTTAACTTGTAGTTTCAGGTGTTGAGCTGGCTTTAACTTGTAGTTTCAGGTGTTGAGCTGGCTTTAATTTGTGGTTTCAGGTGTTGAGCTGGCTTTAACTTGTGGTTTCAGGTGTTGAGCTGGCTTTAATTTGTGGTTTCAGGTGTTGAGCTGGCTTTAACTTGTAGTTTCAGGTGTTGAGCTGGCTTTAATTTGTGGTTTCAGGTGTTGAGCTGGCTTTGATTTGTGGTTTCAGGTGTTGAGCTGGCTTTAACTTGTAGTTTCAGTTGTTGAGCTGGCTTTAATTTGTGGTTTCAGGTGTTGAGCTGGCTTTAACTTGTAGTTTCAGGTGTTGAGCTGGCTTTGATTCCTAGTTCTTAATTTAATCAATAATTTTAACAGTGTTAAAAGTTTAACAAAATCAAATTAAGCCAAGAAATGATTTTGTGTTTTTGTTAGTCACAATAAGCCCTTCGGGGGATCAACAATGGGTTTAACTATATAACAATATAGACATATCTATGGCAGTAAGGAGAGAAAATGAACAATATAGACATATCTATGGCAGTAAGGAAAGAAAATGAACAATATAGACACATCTATGGCAGTAAGGAGAGAAAATAAACAGCATAGACATGTCTATGGCAGTAAGGAAAGAAAATGAACAATATAGACATATCTATGGCAGTAAAGAAAGAAAATGAACAATATAGACATGTCTATGGCAGTAAGGAGAGAAAATGAACAATATAGGCATGTCTATGGCAGTAAAGAAAGAAAATGAACAATATAGACATATCTATGGCAGTAAGGAGAGAAAATGAACAATATAGACATGTCTATGGCAGTAAGGAGAGAAAAGGGTTTTCTTTCCTTACTGCCATAGACATGTCTATATTGTTCATTTTCTTTCCTTACTGCCATAGATATGTCTATATTGTTTTAACAATATAGACATGTCTATGGCAGTAAATGTCTTGTTCACTACTGAAGAGAGAGAAGTATCCGAGAGATATCTGTGATCGGAGATTAAACCCTTCACAGATAGTCTCCTCCTATAAATACCTCAACTACCCCACAGTATACCCCCAACTACCCCACAGTATATAGTGTCAATTTAATTCCCCACAGGATGATAAAGAGAAACAGAAACTGCTTTGTAAGATTATCAAGATTTACTTGACTGATTTTTTTCTCTCTTGGAGACAGGTAACAAAGAGAGAGATGAAATAGGAAAAGATAATTATTAGAATAAAGTTACAAATATGATAACCCTCTCATGTTTTTCAACATATAATGAAACATCTCCAGCAAAAATGTACTTGTCCTTTTTTAGTTTTTTAAACGTTTTATGTAATTGTGTCATGTGGTGTTTATACAGGAGCTTCTTTTTTAGTTTTTAAAACGTTTTGTGTAATTGTGTCATGTGGTGTTTATACAGGAGCTTCTTTTTTAGTTTTTAAAATGTTTTATGTAATTGTGTCATGTGGTGTTTATACAGGAGCTTCTTTTTTAGTTTTTTAAAAGATTTGTGTCATGTGGTGTTTATCTATTTAAGAACTATTTGTGTTCGTACCTATATGTGTGACAGTTAATGCCAGAAGAACCCGGATGAAACATTTGTTTTTAGTTATTAGTTATGTTTTAAGTTACTCCAGCGTTTTATATGGACATTTATTGTTGGGAAAATACAGAAAAACATTTTATTCTGTGAGTAAAAGAAATGAGAAACATGAAAAGTTGGCTGTGAGCAAATTAATGAGGCATGAAAATCTTAACAGTCATAAGCTGGTGACCATAGGTCATAGGTCAAAACAAAATACACCATTTCGATTTTCGATACCTCACTACTATAAAGGCTTGGTTTGGTCTGAAATTTCATGAGGTGGTAGTGTCCAGGGTTACTGATGAGGAGTGGAATTCTTCAAAACTGGTCCGGTCCACAGACACACTCCCAATGAAAGAATAGACCATTCCAAGCTTTTACTTGTTGTTATACAAATGTTTAAACAACTCTATTCAATTATGTACTACAGCTGCCTACTGTCGGGTAACAATACGAAGAATTAAATTGTGGCGGAATGCTACAAGTTCTTCAAATATCTATAGAATGATAGGTTTCTTTTTTTGTGAGTGTAAAACACTTAAATACACCATTTCAAAAATACTAAAGAGTTTATAATGAACAGGACCAAATTCAAGTTTGACCTTGGCCCAGCGATGATAATAGCCACTACTTGATGCGATCTTTGCCTAAAAAACAGTTCTTTGAGTAAGGATTATGACCACAATCTCTATTTTTTTTACATCATATGGATGATCTAGATCACATAACACTGGGATAAAAACTGGAGTAAAATTATTGTTGACCGGACTGTAGTCCAATCCATCCTGGAAGTCTACAGCAAGAAGATAACTGATCCAGAACAATTGAAAAAAATCCCAGCTCTTTCCCAAGTAGCATCATATTTAAAAAATTAAAGGATTTTTGTGGGTTGAAATGTATAGAACTAAATCCTAACTCTATAACATTGGAAAATAAATTCATTAACATTGTAAATAATGTAAGCATAAATAACTGTTTTATATTAAGTTAGTATCTGAAGCCTCTGTCTCAATTACTCATTACAACATGGATATCTTCCAGTTGGTGAACTGTGTAAGAACGCCACTGACTGCATATCCGAGTATTTTAAAATATATTTACTACTTGTAACATGGTAATTGTCTTTTGAAAGCAACCATTACAGCATATAAAATATTACGTTTTAACTCAGTAGAACAAAGCTTGTAAGAATAACATTTTTTTTTAACTCAGTAGAACAAAGCATGTAAGAACACTGTGTTTCAGCTCAGTAGTACAGAGCATGTAACACTACTGTGTTCTAACAGACTGTAGAACAGAGCATGTAACACTACTGTGTTCTAACAGTCAGTAGAACAGAGCATGTAACACTACTGTGTTCTAACAGTCAGTAGAACAAAGCATGTAACACTACTGTGTTCTAACAGTCTGTAGAACAGAGCATGTAACACTACCGTGTTCTAACAGACTGTAGAACAGAGCATGTAACACTACTGTGTTCTAACAGTCAGTAGAACAGAGCATGTAACACTACTGTGTTCTAACAGACTGTAGAACAGAGCATGTAACACTACTGTGTTCTAACAGACTGTAGAACAGAGCATGTAACACTACTGTGTTCTAACAGTCTAGTAGAACAGAGCATGTAACACTACCGTGTTCTAACAGTCAGTAGAACAGAGCATGTAACACTACTGTGTTCTAACAGTCAGTAGAACAGAGCATGTAACACTACTGTGTTCTAACTGTCTGTAGAACAGAGCATGTAACACTACCGTGTTCTAACAGTCTGTAGAACAGACATGCATACTCTAATTTAGCAGCATTTATTTTGTTTGCTTCACGAGGATGATGTATGCATTATTCTAAGTTCTGCTGAACTGAATATACTACAAGAACGGAAATATAGTGAAACTATAGAAGCACACAAGCAGTTTGTCAGAAGTATCCATGCTAAGCTCGACATTGAATCTCACTTGGTTTGGTGTATTCTAGTTAGCGTTACAACACAATTATTCTGCAGATGTCAACAAACAACTGAAAGAAAAATTAAGACTTTTATATGATAATTTTATTTTAATAAAACCTCATTTTTAAAAACTTCAAGTGTGTGTAGAATCATAGTGGTTATTGTAGATATCTAACGAATAAGTAACAAGTGAACTATCGTGTTAAATAAAATAGTTTTTGTTAAATTTTGGGAACATTTTTTTCCAGAGCTAGCTGTCTCTAATTTTGAAGTGATACACTAGATGAGAGGCAGCTAGTCAAAACCGCCTACCGCCAACATTTGGAATACTCTTGTTAGTTTGATTTGATTTGAATTTCTCGCAAAGTTACACGAAGGCTATCTGTGATAGCCATCCATAATTTAGCAGTGAAAGGCTAGAGGGTCATCACTGCCCAACGCCAACTCTTGAGCTACTCTTTTACCAACGAATAGTGCGATTGGCCGTCACATTATAACGCCCCCACGGCTGAAAGGGCGAGCATGTTTGTTGGGACGAGGATTCGAACCCGCAACCCTCAGATTGCGAGTCAAGCGCCCTAACCACCTGTCCATCCCGGGCTTTACTCTTGTCACACTGAACAGTAGAATTTGACCGTTACACTTATAAGTACAACGCCTAAGTGTTAAGTACGATGTTATTATAATAACGGGAGGACAAAAAGACCTAGTATGGCGTACTGGATAGAGTGCTCGCCAAACATGCTCGTCTTATCAGCAGTGGGACCGTTATAACGTGATGATCAATCCCACAATTCACTGGTAAAAGAGTAGCCGGCCCGGTATGGCCAGGTGGTTAAGGCACTCGACTCGCAAGCTGAGGGTCGCGGGTTCGAATCCCTGTCACACCAAACATGCTCGCCCTTTCAGCCGTGGGGGCGTTATAATGTGACGGTCAATCCCACTATTTGTTGGTAAAAGAGTAGCCAGAGCGTTGACAATCTGCCTTCCCTATAGCCTTCCACTACCTGGAAGGGCGATGGGCGCCACCTGGTAAATTCTGCCCGAGAATCACCGATGATGCGTAAGCAGCCTCGGGACAAAACAAAGACAAAAACGGTGCACAAACCATAGAACTCCAGATCCACAGCGAGGCACGCTGACAAGATAATAAAAGCTACGATATTAACGTGTTATCAAATAGTATTACAATTAAAACACCAAACAAATGAGACATCTTGAATGATTATACTAAGTAAGTATTAATTAATTCACCTTTTATTATAAAATTTACAGTCAAAAAGAAAATTTACAAGATTTCATGATCACTATTCTATCAAATACACTTAAATATCTGAAGACGAAAAAACAAAAATTAAATCCTAACTCGAATCTTGATTTAATGCCCGATCATTGATTAATGTAAAAGATAATAATAATTTACTTTTTATTAAAAATATTTAAAATTAATCTTATAAAAAAAAAGATTAAATAACATTTTCAGAAGTGCCGCCATCTAGCGTGTTAGTTTGGAACCACGGAAAAATGTGTAACATATATTATTTTTTAAAATGTTCATGTATTTCAAAAGACGAGTTTCGTCCAGTCCTCATACTCCTGTCGATTATTATCGAAGTCAATTAAGAAAAATGAATGCTAGCATACATGCGTTGGAAGACAACTAGGCCTAGGTCTATATAAAATGCAATACATGACTAATAACATGCGGAAATTCATCAAATCCGACAGCTTTCGGTCTTTCTAATTTATTTATCTTGTACTAAAGATTAAGTTTATTGTACTATTACACACATAATCCTATTTAAAAAAACTAAACACTTTATACTGCCAAAAATAAAAAATACAAACACTGATGTTACGAAAAAGTTAGATTCTTGCTTGTAATGATCTTTACATCTTAAAATTAACACTTTTCTCTACAACATTTGAATATAAACAATTCTTCCGAGAAAGGTCCGAGAATTTATTAACAAGTTTAATAACTGATAATACATCAGGTTCTTGAATTAACACAGCTCTAAATAAACCTAGCTGGCACCGAAATTACATTATGAATTTTAGTCATTAAGGCACCGAAATTACATTATGAATTTTAGTCATTAAGGCACCGAAATTACATTATGAATTTTAGTCATTAAGGCACTGAAATTACATTATGAATTTTAGTCATTAAGGCACTGAAATTACATTATGAATTTTAGTCATTAAGGCACTGAAATTACATTATGAATTTTAGCCATTAAGGCACTGGAATTACATCATGAATTTTAGTCATTAAGGCACCGAAATTACTTTATGAATTTTAGTCATTAAGGCACTGAAATTACATTATAAATTTTAGTCATTAAGGCACTGAAGACTATTTTATGGCCAATCCCAGGCAAACACTGCCATATATTCTATATATTTTGTTTTAATTGTAAATAAATGTCTTATTTCTCTGTAAAATTTATTAGAAATTACAGAATTAAATACACAACTGGGTGAAATTCCCGATATATAACAAGACCACGTTTTCCCCCACTTTTTGTTTTTCAGGTAAACAGCATGAAATAATAACAAACTGCCAGAATCGTGGCTCTAAAAATACGGTACTTAACCCCTTTAAGGTCGTCTATAAGATTGTCGGATATGTACCTAGTCTAACAATTACATAAAACCTTTCATCACGAGTGGCACGTGCCTTTTCTTATTATACAACATCTAAAACATGCCGTGATGTTTTACGAACATTTACTGGATAAACTTCCTTTAACCTACTATCAGAAATAAAACTTTTAATGGATTCATCACCTCCGAAAATCACCAGAAAGTGGAGTTTAAAAAAGATGGCGTTACTTCGATACATGTATTGTATGGATGGAGAGAAAAATGAAATGCTAGCTTTTGTATTATTGCTCTTTAAGAATAAAAAATACTTTCGACTGAGATATGATTGGTGTCTTAAAAGCACAATAATATATCAAACAACATTGTTATGCATTGTTAAACAGATAGAAAAACACTAATATATCAAACAACATTGTTATGTATTGTTAAACAGTTGAAAAACACTAATATATCAAACAACATCGTTATGTATTGTTAAACAGAGAGAAAATGTGAGCTTCCAGTGTTATAAATAACTAACAGTTGAAAAACATTAATATATCAAACAACATTGTTATGTATTGTTAAACAGAGAGAAAATACGAGCTTCCAGTGTTATGAATAACTAACAGTTGAAAAACACTAATATATCAAACAACATTGTTATGCATTGTTAAACAGTCAGAGAGAAAATGTGAGCTTCCAGTGTTATAAATAACTAACAGTTGAAAAACACTAATATATCAAATAGCATTGTTATGCATTGTTAA
Organism: Limulus polyphemus; assembly: GCF_000517525.1. NCBI lineage: Eukaryota > Metazoa > Arthropoda > Merostomata > Xiphosura > Limulidae > Limulus > Limulus polyphemus. The sequence goes on along the minus strand of NW_013668872.1, from coordinate 114,013 downwards.
ACAGTCAGAGAGAAAATGTGAGCTTCCAGTGTTATAAATAACTAACAGTTGAAAAACACTAATATATCAAATAGCATCGTTATGCATTGTTAAACAGTCAGAGAGAAAATGTGAGCTTCCAGTGTTATAAATAACTAACAGTTGAAAAACACTAATATATCAAATAGCATCGTTATGCATTGTTAAACAGTCAGAGAGAAAATACGAGTTTCCAGTGTTATGAATAACATGCGAGTTTCCAGTGTTATAAATAACATGCGAGTTTCCAGTGTTATAAATAACATGCGAGTTTCCAGTGTTATAAATAACATGCGAGTTTCCAGTGTTATAAATAACATGA
>NW_013668872.1:107699-112918 GCF_000517525.1 Limulus polyphemus | reverse complement strand
GATGAGCAGTCTTCTCGACCTTCCTCTATGTCTACTGCGCTAACGTTCCATTGACAAACTATCAAACAGTCTTTGTTAGTATTTCAGTGTATTCTGGTGGAAGCTGAGGTGATGAGCAGTCTTCTCGACCTTCCTCAATGTCTACTGCGCTAACGTTCCACTGACAAACTATCAAATAGTCTTTGTTAGTATTTCAGTGTCTTCTGGTGGAAGCTGAGGTGATGAGCAGTCTTCTCGACCTTCCTCTATGTCTACTGCGCTAACGTTCCACTGACAAACTATCAAACAGTCTTTGTTAGGTATTTCAGTGTCTTCTGGTGGAAGCTGGGGTGATGAGCAGTCTTCTCGACTTTCCTCGTCCATCCAAGGATGGCGAGTGTTTTCCCTTCCAACTAGAGATATTCGACTTTCGTACGCTGGCCTGCTTACAAGAAGTTCGATACGGTCTCCTGCTGCCGCTATCAACGGTACTGTCAGACAGCAGTCGAAGTCTCGAGTTTTTGTGTTATTTACCTTAAAACAAATAAAATTAAATAAAACACCAAATTTATTGTTTTAACAACAGAGGTAATTAGTTTAACTCTCGAATCAAATAATAAAATCATTAACATTTCAAAGTGTGGTATACTGTTACAGCAAAACTACAAATCTCTGACTAAATAGATATTCAAATTACAGATAAGATTGATAAATAGATTCACCAGTAATTATCTACTACAATTACAAGATATTCAAAAAGTTTGATTTCGTTTGAACTGTTACACGATTTTCCTACTTAGAATTCTGTTTAAATCAAAAATGAATGGCTAATATTTTACGTTTACCAAAAATGTCTTTTATTTCCCCATTTTTGTTCTTCGCCACACGCATTCATACACACTTTGATAGATTGCGAGTACTCTTATTTCTGCCTAAAATAGTTTCATAAAATTAAATTATCAAGTGTCAACTGACAGGTGAAGTGACTGCTAACAAGTTACTTGTTTATTTTAAAAAGTTCGTATTAAAAAATACGCAGCGGTCGACATTTCAAGTACATTTGACTCCATGAAAATAAAGATGCCCAGTACAATATTTTTTATTGTAACATAAAGCAGAAAATAATCAAAGCATCCAAAACAGTGATTCCTAAAAGGCTACATATTTATTACACTTTATCGACTTGCCTGTAATATCCTGTCTAATGGTTTCAAAATGCCACTGACGCTGGCAGGTCCTCCTGGACGTAACCTGTTGATATAGACCCCTCTTTCGTACATTCCATCAGAAACACTAAACCCAAAGTCTTCATACACTTGATCTTTAAACAGAGTCACTGTATGTATTTCAAGTGGTACCGACGAGACGACCAAAGAACTCTGGTAAGAAGATGAATATAAAGACATGGCACTGTCTTCAACACTTTGCTCCCTGTTTTTCCTGGATGCAGAGTGAGGTAAGGTGTTGCATCTTTGTGGTTCATCTTCAGCTTGCCCTAGTTCGTTAACCAGTTCAGTGAGCTGTTCCAAAGATACTGCCTGGGACCTTGATGGATAAAATATCTCACTGGATGATTGCACTGTGCCACAGAAGTGTAACTGTGAACTAATCGTGTAACTAGGATCACTTTCCACATCTACTTCTGTTTCTCTACACACTTCAGGGTTTTTTAGATTTTCCGACCAACCAATCTGTTTCTCATCAGATCCACCGGAATGACTGCTACCATAGCTTCTACAGCTGTGGTTACTGTGGGTCTGAAGTTCCCAATCTTCATCTTCCCATTCTCTAGGTCTGCAACTGTCATCAAGTCCATGATCTTCATATTCAAAATTGTAATTCCATTTTTGAGAAGATTAGGAAAAAAACTGTCACTTGAAGGTTATTAAGAATGTAGTAAATGTTACAAGAGTTGTAAATTTAGCAAAGTTGTTTTTGTTTATAAAAACACATTTTCCTCTTCTTAATTATCAAATACATATGACATTGAAACAATAATCAATATCGTAAAAAATATAATGTCATGTTAACATCAATATCGGAGAAATATAATGTCATGTTGACATCAATATTGTAAAAATATAATGTCATGTTGACATCAATATCGTAAACATATAATGTCATGTTGACATCAATATCGTAAACATATAATGTCATGTTAACATCAATATCGTAAACATATAATGTCATGTTGACATCAATATCGTAAACATATAATGTCATGTTGACATCAATATCGTAAAAATATAATGTCATGTTGACATCAATATCGTAAAAATATAATGTCATGTTGACATCAATATCGTAAAAATATAATGTCATGTTGACATCAATATCGGAGAAATATAATGTCATGTTAACATCAATATCGTAAAAATATATTGTCATGTTAACATCAATATCGTAAAAATATGTCATGTTGACATCAATATCGTAAAAATATAATGTCATGTTAACATCAATATCGTAAAAATATATTGTCATGTTAACATCAATATCGTAAAAATATAATGTCATGTTGACATCAATATCGAAAAAATATAATGTCCTGTTGACATCAATATCGTAAAAATATAATGTCATATTAACATCAATATCGGAAAATATAATGTCATATTAACATCAACATCGTAAAAATATAATGTCATATTAACATCAATATCGTAAAAATATAATATCATATTAACATCAATATCGGAGAAATATAATGTCATATTAACATCAATATCGGAGAAATATAATGTCATATTAACATCAATATCGGAAAAATATAATGTCATATGGAACATCAATATCGGAGAAATATAATGTCATATGAACATCAATATCGTAAAAATATAATGTCATGTTGACATCAATATCGTAAAAATATAATGTCATGTTAACATCAATATCGTAAAAATATAATGTCATATTAACATTAATATCGTAAAAATATAATGTCATATTAACATCAATATCGTAAAAATATAATGTCATATTAATATCAATATCGTAAAAATATAATGTCATATTAATATCAATATCGGAAAAATATAATGTCATATTAACATCAATATCGGAGAAATATAATGTCATATTAACATCAATATCGTAAAAATATAATGTCATATTAACATCAATATCGGAGAAATATAATGTCATGTTAACATTTGTAAATTGCTTTGGTAAAACATAATATTCATCCTTGTCAGGTAATTTTCCTTTTATATTGTGACGAAACATTGAAATTAACAACAATGGTTTCTAAGTCGAGATGAAACCAGAAAAACAAAAGATAGGTGTAAAAATGACTTTTTCTACTTTCCATACAGATAATCAAACACGCGTACATCGCTACCAACAAGCATACTTACAAAAAGAATCAAAAATATAAAACCGAAATACAAAATACAAAAAAAACAACAAATGTTAAACTCACGACAAGTGTTTATTTATTCGTATTTAGATATACCTTATTTCAAACCTTGAAACAAAACGTTTAAAACCTAGTGAAACATAAGCAATTACGTGAAGGTAACAACTCGGGAATAAAACTGAACACGTATCCTTCCCCCTTATAGTTTCCCTTGACAACAAGACAAGGAACACTCTGAAGAATCATACAGCAAAGGCATACCTGTTCCATCATATCCTGTCTTTCCGGGGCGTTCTTTGACCCTAGCTTCGTTAAGGGACACTCCCAATCCTGAACTGTTCCAAGACTCCACAGCACTGTCCACACTTGGAAGGTTCTTGGTAATCTTGTCGAAGAAGGCGTCTCTCTCTTTGGTTTGCTGCTTATAAAAGTAGGTGAATAAAGCAATCACGTAGCCCTTTATTTAAATGTCATCAATTCAGAACTAAACAAGTAATCATTGTCTCCATATTTCTGGACATCGATTAATATAAAATGTCTAATTATTAAGTAAAACGTCGGTATTTTTCGTCACCCTGAAATGTGCCAGCCCCAATAAAATCTTTTACAATATTTCCCATGTAAAAAGCACAGGATAATGTAAAAAAATATAACCCAACAGTTTAATGGTGGATAAATTTTCTTACCTCTTCTTTTTCTGGTCTTGAACTTTCCTCTCCTGAAACACAAAAGCAATATTTTATCTATGGTTTAGGTGGATTCTTTCTGATTATATAACGAAAAGGAAAGCGTTTTATTTCTTTCACTAAAAGTTTTACAACTTACACGGTTTCACGAACTAACAATAACCAAGTGTAAGATGTACCTCCCAAACAAGACAGGTAGCTTCTAGGCGTCACACATCATCAGTACCTCATGCCAAAATGCCCTTTGGCATACAGTACAAAATGTCTAAATTATAATATTAAAACGTAGTTGACAGCAATATGTTGAATGAATAAAGCATAACTTTAAACCAGAAACAATTTACACAATTCTGAAACAAGCAGGAAGCATTAACTTCAAAATAGAAGTCTTCTTTTTAGATCCTTATAATAAATTACTCGTTGTTCCACAACGAGAGAATATTACAATCAATTCTGCTGTTAATATGTAAGATGTCTATCGATACACATTATAAAATCCCAGAAGTCTATAGGTGCATAAACACACTATAGACAAACAAAATAGACATACCCAATTATGTACTTACTAGGGATGCACGTCAGTGTTATATACTAAAATCACAAATGCATTAGGTATACTACACACGCATTAACACTAGACCACATGAATATTACATAGGTACCACACATTAACACTAGCCCACATGAATATTACATAGGTACCACACCTTAACACTAAACCACGTGAATATTACATAGATACACACACATCAACACTAGACCACGTGAATATTACATAGATAAACACATCAACACTAGACCACGTGAATATTACATAGCTACCACACATTAACACTAAACCACATGAATATTACTTAGGTACCACACATTAACACTAAACCACGTGAATATTATATAGATACACACATTAACACTAGACCACGTGAATATTACATAGATACATACATATCAACACTAAACCACGTGAATATTACATAGCTACACACACATTAACACTAGACCACATGAATAGTATGAATAGAATGAGTAGCCCAAGAGTTGGCGGTGGGTGGTGATGACTGGCTGCCTTCCCTCTAGTCTTACACTGCTAAATTAGGGACGGCTAGCGCAGATAGCCCTCGTGTAGCTTTGCGCGAAATTCAAAAACAAACAAACAAACAATTACACTATTCAATCCCACTATTCGTTGGTAAAAA
>NW_013668872.1:105896-106723 GCF_000517525.1 Limulus polyphemus | reverse complement strand
TTTGTTTGTTTGTTTGTTTTTGTTTCTCGCAAAGCTACACGAGGGCTATCTGCGCTAGCCGTCCCTAATTCAGCAGTGAAACACTAAAGGGGAGGCAGCTAGTCATCACCACCCATCGCCAATTCTTGGGCTACTCTTTTACCAACGAAAAGTGGGATTGACCATCACATTATAGCGCCCCCACGGCTGAACGGGGATTCGAACCTGCGACCTGCAGATTGCGAATCGAGCGCCCTGTATTAAACCAAATCACCAGTAATGTGATTGATTGTGTCACATAATAAATGTGTCACATACTTGAAACAATTAATTCCGTTAATAAATGATTGCAATAACTAAGAATGAATCGATACATTATTGCTATGATTCATTCTCTTTCATATTTTATAATTGTAAAGATGAATAATTATTGATAATTCTAATTAATGTATATCTCTTGAATATGACTTAGATATCCCTAAGTACAAAAATACCTCTTTATATATTTATTTTGATTATAATACAATTGATGTAACAAGCTCAATTATTAAAACTGTGTTAATAAATCAAAAAGAAACGTTTTTGATATTGTTGTGTCATTGGCCAGTTTCAATTATAAATATATATGAAAAAGTAACATTATTAAAATATTGTACCTCAGGTTAATTATATAGATTAAATATTTAATTTTTTTCCTCAGTTAGTCTTTCTGAAAACATCTTAATGTTATATATCGTTATTTATCATGTTCAAGTGAAAATTGATTTTTAAATATCAATTACTTGAAATCTCTTTATTAGATTGACTTTCCGAATATCTTACTTCAATAATTCAATTTTTAAATTTCC
>NW_013668872.1:96075-104896 GCF_000517525.1 Limulus polyphemus | reverse complement strand
ATTTTAAATTTCCTATAATTAAATCCAGAGCCTCTTGTACAACAGCAAGTGCTCTACCAACTGAGGCAAAGAGTAATCCAAAAGCATTTTATTAACTCAAACTACCACATCCTTCCCCTCCCAGACACAAAGGCCTGTCCTCAGGTCGTATCTCAGGGTTATGCGATGATTTGTACCTGGTCATTCATTTTTCTCTGGTAATACAATTTTTGCATATCCTGTAAGCAGAAATGAACTAGGACTTCTCACACGCCATATAAATGCTCAACCAGCTAACAAGAGGGTTTTAACCCACATCTATTCCTAGTAAGGCCACTTTTTAGCAAGTCAACTTACCACACAACTAAAATTGCACGTGTTATTCTTCTACACGTGGTTATTACAGGGTACGTTACATAAAATTTTAGCTCTTAGGATACACATAAATACAAAATTTACACACACCTTCCTCAAACGAGTCATTAACATTCCAAGAATAACGATACAAAAATAGAGGTTTTTCATTACCGACTAATTCAGTCTATAAATTGAAACAAAGTAAAAATGACCTCATATTGTATAAATTACTAATACAGTTACCTTTCAGCTAATCCACCATCTGTAAGGCCAGAAATGAGAATTGGTTGAAAACGTTCTTCAGATCCGGAGATGGTTATACCAAGTGGTCCTCCATGACGTGCCAACTCCACCGTATAGACAATGCAACCAGATGCATCCGGTTCTTCTAAACATACAGAAAGATGTTTAAAATTACTAATCTGATCGTTTTATAAAGTTAACATATATTATCTATATATAAATAAAGCTGTCTTACAGGTTAACTGAAAAAAAATTCATGTCTTTGGTCATCTTTAACAAACATCTATTATGAAAAGTTCATTCAAACAGATGAAATAGGATCTCATTCATCGTCTCACCACAGAAAGTTTCATCTTTGCGAATTCTCAGTTTTACAATCTGGTCAGAGGACTGTAAAATTTCGGCAGCATCTTCGATGGTACAGTTGTCCATCCTCACCGAATCTATGGCTAACAGTTTGTCTCCTGGTTGAAGAGTTCCTGTTCGATGAGCCACACTTCCTTTCTTGATGTCTGAAATGATCAGGGGATCTCCTTGTTGTCGGTTTTTAGGAGCTGAAGAAATCCAACAGCAAGGAAGCATATCATGTTCATGGATTGTAAACATTAGTTTTCTAATTATGTATACATATTTTTTGACATATAATAACAACAAGTAAGAAATATACTTATATGATGTCAATAATGTAGCATTGTATATTAAAAACCATACCTGTAATTTAATTTTTGTGTGTATACAAAAAGTGGTTCACATTTAAATTTTCTGCTCTCAAAATATGTAAGTATTAATTTCTGATAAGTTTGTTTGTACTTAAGCACAAAGCTACACAATGGGCTATCTATGTTGTGCCCACTTTGGGTATCGAAACCTGGTTTTTATCGTTATAATCAGCTGTAATTCCCTAGAATTATTTTAAACTGTGTTGTAGTTAGAATCCTCGGTAAAAGTTGTTGTGGGCAGATAAGTGTTAATAAAAGAATTATTAATAATAAATAGTAATACTCGTATTTTATAACAAGAAACGTCTGAAGTTTCTGGCTTGTGTTCAAGACGTTCTGTTCTAAAAATCACGTCATGCTATCACGTCAAAAACTTTACGTTCTGTTCTAAAAATCACGTCATGCTATCACGTCAAAAACGTTACGTTCTGTTCTAAAAATCACGTCATGCTATCATGTCAAAAACTTTACGTTCTGTTCTAAAAATCACGTCGCTATCATGTCAAAAACTTTACAAGCAAACTAGTTATTTTCAGTTTATTTTATATATCTGTTGTTTTTTTTGTATTATTAATTTGTCTAATGGTGTATATAAGGGTGTGAAACAAATGAATTTTATGTTATAGTTTTGACCATACACACCTGTGATTGTTATGCCTAAACCACCACCAGTTTTCGCCAGTTTGACAGTGAACGTTCCACTACTTGGCACCACCGTTTCCGTTATATCAAACTCAATGTTGAGTGTGACCCGAGGGTGGGATCTTTGGAGTAACTGCATGACTTCTTCGAGGGTCAGTCCGAGGGTGGAGTGAGTGTTTACTGCTAACACCTTATCTCCAACATGAAGAACGCCCGTCCTGAAATAACAACGAATCAAATTTTCTTCACACTCTATATATCATGTATGGATGAATGATAACTTGTTTGACAATGATGGACCCTTCCGCTCAAGATTGATAAGTTTCCATTCTCTGTCACTCTAAGTTATATAACTATGTGTATCTTTATACAGAAAAAAAAGAAACAACCCAGATAACGCAAGATTACTTTGTGATGTAAATTGTATGTGGTAAATATTATGTTTTTCTTGTTTGTTTGTTTGTTATAGCTCAAAGCCGCATTGGGCTATCTGCTATGTCGATCGCGGGGAATCGAACCCCATATTCTAGCGTTGTAGGTCCGTAAACTTACCGCTGTGGACAGCACATTATGTTTAATAGCTATAGCTACATCACAAAGTAATCTTGCGTTATCTGGGTTGTTTCTTTTTTTTTTCTGTGTAAAGAGCTATAGCTACATCACAAAGTAATCTTGCGTTATCTGGGTTGTTTCTTTTTTTTTTCTGTGTAAAGAGCTATAGCTACATCACAAAGTAATCTTGCGTTATCTGGGTTGTTTCTTTTTTTTCTGTGTAAAGAGCTATAGCAACAGAAAGTATCAAATTTTCACATATTTTTTTATATTAAATAAATCGAGTTACGTTTACCAACCAAACAACTACGTATTACTTAAACAACTAATCAACTTTTATAACATTAAAAAAAACAACAGTAGTGAATTTCCTCTCCCTGATGATAAGGGCTCCATCAGATACCAGACGTCACAAAATCATTTTACGCATGCGTTGTTTGAAAAGCGACTAGTAAAGTTTAAATGAGTTTAAGATTTATGTGTCATTTCTGTATACATGTTACCAGTACTGCTGGGTAATCATACTTCTAACTTTATAGGGTTTAGAAAGGTCAGTGTTACCAAGGTCCTCGTATGGTAAACAGAAATTGGGCTCTCATTTTTTTTAAAGTCACTTTAAGTTTTTGAGAGTTGCGTTTTTTGTCTGCTTGTTTTATTCTCAGGTCGCTTATTTTAGCCTTTTTGTAACAGCTGACTTCAACACACACAGTAAAATGGTTGTAGGACCGGTTTCGGGTGATTGATTGGTTCAATGAATGGTCTACACATCGTTGCAATTTTAGAATCACCCTATCCCCACTTCTGTCCAATTAAAAAACACGCTCACAACCGCGTGAACTTTCTGGCCTGCCCACTTGACTTTTTGGACAGGATGTGTTCTCAACCTCGGCTGCTATGGAAGATATAACCACCTTGTAATGTCTATATTGACGGAAGTCAATACTGAAAGAGGTCTTTCAGCATGATAATGCACATTATTACACTTCATGCTGTGTCAAGAAGTAGTTTGATAGAAATATTGTCTGGAATCTGTCTTGAATGACCCAAAACACCTATCCTGAGCTCAACTGAAATTATTAGGGAATTTGTTTAAATACAACTTACATGACAATATGGGAAAACATAGACAGCCCACTAAGCACAGGGCTGCTTTACTAGATATAGAGATGGTAGTCCCTCACTAAGCACAGGGCTGCTTTACTAGATAGAAAGATGGTAGTTCCACTAGCACAGGGCTACTTTACTAGATATAGAGATGGTAGTCCCACTAAGCACAGGGCTGCTTTACTAGATATAGAGATGGTAGTACCCTACTAAGCACAGGGCTGCTTTACTAGATAGAAAGATGGTAGTCCCCCACTAAGCACAGGGCTGTTTTATGAGATATAGAGATGGTAGTCCCCCACTAAGCACAGGGCTGCTTTACTAGATATAGAGATGGTAGAACCCCACTAAGCACAGGGCTGCTTTACTTGTACCCCACTAAGCACAGGGCTGCTTTACTTGATATAGAGATGGTAGTACCCCACTAAGCACAGGGCTGCTTTACTTGATATAGAGATGGTAGTACCCTACTAAGCACAGAGCTGCATTACTAGATACAGAGATGGTAGTCCCACTAATGAATGCTTTACGAGAGGTAGACAAAAGTCTTGCTAAGCAGAGGACTGCTTTAATTTACTTGAGAGAGATGGTAGTCTATTCCGCTGAATGTATACCATGCTTTGAATGAAAAGAACAAGCTCATTCCTCGTTAAAGTGGGGCTTCTGTCAAAACAATATTTATAACAAACCCTTCAGAAACGTGTTGCCCTAAACGTTTCAAACTGTAGTCTATGTTATACTTCTGCACTATTTGTCTAACAAATCTAAACATTAAATATGAATTTCCCGTTGAAGAAAGAGCCTTATTTACCTTTCAGCAGGGCCTCCGGGATCCAGGTCAGAAATGAATGGAGGAGCAGAGAGCACTTTTGATGTACAAGTTGGTGCTTGGAGGGCAAATCCGAACCCTCGGTGATCGGCATGGACCGTGACTGCAGCCACATCAATATAACCCAGCCGACCAGTGGGTGGTACCCACGTTGATGCACTTGATGGTAACAGAGCTATAAAAAAATAGTAGAAAAGATACAATCTCATCAATGTAGAGAGAGTCATCTTTGGTTATTATTTTAATCTACAATAACAATTGGAAATCAAAATGTTTAGATATTAGGTGTGTTATTAAAGATGTGAACTTGGGTGGCATCAAATAATTAATAAAATGAAATATCACACAAACATTTCCCTAACACAGCACTCAAGTCAAAATAAATTACTTTTAATATTGCATTCTGTGAAAAAGATTGTTAGTAAGAAAAACATTCATTAAAAAAAGCTAAAAGAAACTGTTTCTCATGAAACAAAAATTGCATAGAAAGTTTCTTCTCATCTGTTCAAAAGTAACATCTTCTACCACATTTACCATAAAAGTAAACCTTATCTTATCACACTTACTATAAAACTAAACCCTTCCTTTCCACACTTACCATAAAACTAAACCCTTTCTTTCCACACTTACCATAAAAGTAAACCTTATCTTATCACACTTACCATAAAAGTTAACCTTATCTTATCACACTTACCATAAAACTAAACCCTTTCTTTCCACACTTACCATAAAAGTAAACACTGTTTTTGCCACACTTACCATAAAAGTAAACCCTGTTTTGCCACACTTACCATAAAACTAAATCCCTTCTTACCACACTTACCATAAAACTAAATCCCTTCTTACCACACTTACCATAAAACTAAATCCCTTCTTACCACACTTACCATAAAACTAAATCTCTTCTTACCACACTTACCATAAAACTAAATCCCTTCTTACCACACTTACTGTAAAGTAAACCCTTTATTATCACACTTACCATAAAGTAAACCCTTTATCATCACACTTACCATAAAGTAAACCCTTTATCATCACACTTGCCATAAAGTAAACCCTTTATTATCACACTTACCATAAAGTAAACCCTTTATCATCACACTTGCCATAAAGTAAACCCTTTATTATCACACTTACCATAAAGTAAACCCTGTTTTACCACACTTGCCATAAAGTAAACCCTTTATTATCACACTTACCATAAAGTAAACCCTTTATTATCACACTTACCATAAAGTAAACCCTTTCTTATCACACTTACCATAAAGTAAACCCTTTATTATCACACTTACCATAAAGTAAACCCTTTATTATCACACTTACCATAAAGTAAACCCTTTCTTATCACACTTACCATAAAACTAAATCCCTTCTTACCACACTTACCATAAAGTAAACCCTTTATTATCACACTTACCATAAAAGTAAGCCCTTTATTATCACATTTACGAAAACAGTAAATTTTTCTTACCACGTTAAGTAAATCTTACCATACTTACCACTTGAAGAGCAGGGTGGTATAGATTTTGTTAAAAATCTCCTTTGATCCACATTTCGATCCCATCTTCCATGTGATGATGGTTGTGGAAGAGGAAGAAGTGGCAGTCTATATGAGAATGATGACTGACTTCCAAAAGAAAATGGGGTGTTGTAGCTAAAACTGGAACTAAACTGTGCCACATCAGAGGAAGGCAAGAAACCTAGAAGAAATAACAAAACATTTCAAAATTGACATTAATTACAAACTTTCTGAATGTAATAATACAACTAAACCAATCAAATTTTAAACCTTTGTAGCCAAACTTTTCAGCATGAATACATTAAATAAAATTTCTAAATTAGTTTTTTCTTAATCATGAAAATAGTTTTTAAGAAAAACAAAACGTCAAACCTTGTTAACCATCATGGAACAAAAAGAGTAGAGAGATATAAATGAAAATTGTTAAAAACAACTGTATGATAAATAGAAAGATTGTGTTCACAGTTTTAGGAGTTTTGTAATCATTAAAAGAAACATTTAATACAATGTTGACTACTTATCACAACAAGAAGCTGAGACAGTTATATTAGGACCTTTACAAGAAGCAGAGACCGTTATATTAGGACCTTTACAATAAGCAGAGACAGTTATTTAGGACCTTTACAAGAAGCAGAGAAAGTTATATTAGGACCTTTACAAGAAGCAAAGAATGTTATAATAGGACCTTTACAAGAAGCAGAGAAGTTATATTAGGACCTTTACAAGAAGCAGAGACAGTTATATTAGGACCTTTACAAGAAGCAGAGACCGTTATATTAGGACCTTTACAAGAAGCAGAGACATGTTATATTAGGACCTTTACAAGAAGCAGAGAATGTTATATTAGGACCTTTACAAGAAGCAGAGACTGTTATATTAGGACCTTTACAAGAAGCAGAGACCGTTATATTAGGACCTTTACAAGAAGCAGAGAATGTTATATTAGGACCTTTACAAGAAGCAGAGAATGTTATATTAGGACCTTTACAAGAAGCAGAGAATCCGTTATATTAGAACCTTTACAAGAAGCAGAGACCGTTATATTAGGACCTTTACAAGAAGCAGAGACCGTTATATTAGGACCTTTACAAGAAGCAGAGACTGTTATATTAGGACCTTTATTGATTTTAGTTCCAGGAACTCTGTGACTGAACATCTGACTGACTGGTAAGACTTCCAATCTGATTACTTCATTAAGAGACATTTTCAAAACTTGGGAAGCTTCGGAAACTGTCATCTGGTCAAGCCTTGTGCCATCAATGGCTAGTATGTGGTCTCCCACATGAAGTGCTCCACATCTGTATGATACAATAAGAACTCAGACAAGTCAATGGCATGTGTTGAGAAGAAATATTTTTGGTTTAAAACTAACACTTTGGATATATTAACTTCACTAAAATATACGTGCAATTATTTCTTGTGACTACACTGTTGAGAGGTTACAGTAATACAAGATTATCAAATTATAGATTTAATTAATTTCAGGGGGGGGGTCCTTCTATTTTTAAAAATCAAAATAAACATAATGAAAAGATTTTGCTGTTTGAATTCAGTGATTTTTACTTCATTATGCACAAATAAATTTAAACAGTTGTTTGTGTAAATTTTGTGCACATTTCTATATATTTAATAATGGATGACATCTATTAACATATGATTCATGGTCAGTCGATTTTAATGTCATTGGTTTACTCATATATGTCTGATGATATTCAATCATAAATAGCAATACACCATTTAAACCACAATTATGTATTATTACAAAAACAAAGATATTTTCTGATGTCTTTCAACCAAATTACATGCTTGATGATGGTGTGAACAAATGTCGTCAACTTGTTTACTTGTTTGTTTTATAGCAAAGCCACATTGGGCTAACTGCTGCATCCCAGATTTTAGCACTGCAAGTCTATAGACTCACCACTGTCCGAATAGGTCAAAACACATAACAAATTGTCAAAATAAATAATTGTGGATTAAATGGTGCATTAATTTTATGTATTTTAATTATGCTATCCTTCAGTGACATCATTCTGTGAAATAAAACTGGACAACAAAGGTGAAACTTTTTACATAAAAAACAATTTGACTAAGAATGTGTCCCCTCAAAAAGTTTGGTTAAAGCATTCCTCTCCTTGATTCATTGTGCTGATAACCTGATTGTAATGCACGTGACGGGTACACAATAAACTTATTGTGCTCACCACGTGGTGTACTGTAAGTTCAAACGTCTGATTAGCAGCTAAATGAATTAGAGGTTAATATGACTACAAGTATTATACCTTTCAGTATTGGTTGAAATAAGTGAAACACACATTAAATAATATTTCTACATCTTAATAAATACCTTACATTTAGGCCCAAGTGATATAACTATCATAAAAAAAACATGCAAATTTTGTGTTTCAACATTTCAGTAGTCAAAGAAATTAGTGAGTATTTTTATGATCCACATATAAGATCAACAACTAAGTGTTAGCATAAATGTTCTCAACTGTTTCGTCAACTATTTTATCTCTTTTTTTTAACCACCTCAAGTCCTTTTAGATGAATTTAAGATAAGTTAAGCAGTAAACTTTGCTAAATGTTTAATTTCTCTGTTTCTGTAGCTAGGTTAGATATTTAAGCGATGTAGAAAAGACTAAGAGTTCTTTCTCATACTTGGTACTCTTTCACCGTTGTAGCTTTTTATCCAGAAAACTGTAACTTTATATGATAAAGGCATTTTATTTCTAACCTTTTTATTAATCTTAATTTGAAGTGGCATGGCATGGCCAGGTGGTTAAGGCACTCGACTCTCATTCTGAAGGTCGCGGATTGGAATCCCTCTCACACCACACATGCTCGCTCTTTCAGCCATGGAGGCATTATAATGTG
>NW_013668872.1:93856-95159 GCF_000517525.1 Limulus polyphemus | reverse complement strand
TTAACTTTATACACAAGTGCCAAAATACTATAATTAATTTGCTCATGTATGGTACTTTCACCTTATGTATATAAATAACTCGGTATAAGCTTGTATCATCAAACACATATCTAATAGATGAAATATATACACTGTACATATAATAACTAACTAGTTATAAAAATAATATATATATATATATGTTTGGACATGTGAATGTGAGGTTTAAGGAACCTCAGTATAAAGTTACTCTGGTCAAGAAGTCTACTGGTTGGTACTGAATAACTTAGTAGGGTTTTTTTTTTCTGTCATAGTACTATCAAATTGACATTAATCATTCTGAGTTAAAATAACTTAATAATTATAACGTTATCAATGACGTACGTTTCTATGTCTAAGGGACCGGCATGGCCAGGTGGTTAGGGAGTTCGACTCGCAATCTGCGGGTCGCAGGTCCGAATCCCCGTCCCACCAAACATGCTCACCCTTTTAGCCGTGGGGGGCGTTATAATGTAACAGTCAATCCCACTATTCGTTGGTAAAAGACTAGCCCAAGAGTTGGCGGTGGGTGGTGATGACTAGCTGCCTACCATCTAGTCTTAAAGTGCTAAATTAGGGACGGCTAGCGCAGATAGCCCTCGTGTAGCTTTGCGCGAAATTCAAAAACAAACAAACTTCTCAGTCTACGTTCATAATACGTAAATACAAGTGAATGTTAGTTACCTGTGTAGCACACGTTTTATGTAAACACAGAACACCTTTAGCACGAAGAACAAGTTTGGTTCACACAGTTCATATTTCAGCAATTTTAAAGAAGTTTCTAAATAAATCAATTCCAATGGACTATCCTGGTCAAAAATCGCTTAAGACACTTTGAGTAACCTTAGAATACTTATCTCAGCCTAACGCCGCAACTTAGTCAGACTACTTATAACACTTTGATGTGTAGAGCCCGAGTTCACACGAAAACATACAATATAATGGGCTTACCCATCATGGATACGTCGTACTCGACGGTAAACAAAGCCCTCCCTTCCAGCTGTTTTAATACTGCCAAGGTGTCCTGCAGAGAAGCATTACCCAGGTTAATGTTTTCCACTGCTAATAAACGGTCTCCAGCTTTGATTGTTCCTTCCCTATAAAATGAAAAGCAATGAAATATTTTTAAGTTGAACACCGAAATGTGACAAAGCAACGATAATCAATAGGCTTAATATTCGTGATAATAGTCTAACGATTTTTATCCCTCCCTCCCCCAGTGGCACAGTGGTATGTCTGCGGGCTTATACTGCTAGAAACCAGGTTTCGATACCCGTGGTGGGCA
>NW_013668872.1:90492-92920 GCF_000517525.1 Limulus polyphemus | reverse complement strand
CCCGTGGTGGGCAGAGCACAGATAGCCCTTTGTGTAGCCTTGTGCTTAATAATAAACTACAACATACTTTGTAAAATAATAAACTTTTATACAGAGACTTACAATCTCATTAGAAAACCTAAAGTTTTCATAAGTATTTACTGAAAGTATATACCCTACAATAGAATTACTGCATATAACCAATTTCTTAAAGGGAAGACAAACTTCCTTAATTTCCACAATTAATTAATTAATTAATTCACTAAAGCCCCCCAGTAGCACAGCGGTATGTCTGCGGACTTACAACGATAGAATCCGTGGTGGGCAGAGCACAGATAGCCAATTGTGTAGTTTTGTGCTTAATTAAAAACAAACAAACAATTCACTGAAGTTAATCACATTTTATAAGTTCGATGTTCTAGGTCACGTGCTGTCCTTGGAACTACTTTCTTCATCGTCAGTGTACTCAATGTGATAATTATGATGACCACTACTGATCGACAGTGCACTTTCCATTGTAATGTGCTTTAGGAAAAGACAGCAAGGCCTACTTACAACACACATCTCGACAAGCTTTATACAGGCCTTCCAATGTGCATAATAGTCGGTTTCCAAGATCATGTTTACACTAGAAGCGGAAAAAAATACAACATTGGAACTGGATCAGGTACGTTACGGGTATATTTGCCGTGATCCCAGTTTCTTCCGCCATTTAAAAAGAAAAGAAAACAGCATTTGACTTCGTTGTGAGGCTAGATGCTTGTAAAAGCCTGGTTTGTGAGCAGTAATCAACTTCAAATCCTTATTTGTTGTCTTCATGACAATGTTTTATGGGGGTCGAAAGGTTCTCTTTCGTTACCATATCGATTAGAGATTTGCTTTACATTGGGTTGTAATGTGGTTTCTGAACCTGTTGTTTTCCTAAACGCTTCATCTTGCGAGTTTTTCTGCTTCTCTTGAGAACCACTGATAGCTCTCTCCTTTGAAATGCTGTGTTATTTGACTCTACACCATTTAAGAATCTTGCTGTATGAGTATTTCTCTTCCGCCAGGCTTTATATATATGTATACTAAACATGTTGTCCATGACGACATAGTAAACACCTGCGACAACATTACACTACATTAATATGTACAAATCTTTCAAATAGAGAGCAATCACCTATAGATACTATACTAACTGACTTGTAAGGTTCTTTACAGTATATATAAAACTGTTAGGCCTACTATATAATGCCTTATAGCATTTAGTATTAACCTCTTAGTAAGCCTTTTGGTTCCCTAGAGTAAACAGTATTAACAGTAGCTTTAAAACTTTAAAATGATTTATAGTATTAAGAAGAGTTTTTTTTTTAGTTCTTTTGAGGAACAGCAGTTTTAATAAGAGTCTTCTTATTCATTACAGTATACAGTGTTAGTAAAACGTTCTAATTCTTTCCAGTATTAATAAAAACGTTTGTGTTCATCTCAATACTTGATAAAAATCCACCGAAACCAATTAACCTTCAAAAAGTGTGTAAGAGATCTTTTTGCTTCTAAATCTTTTAGAATCCTAGTGGATGAACCTTCTGGTTCTTTACAGTGTTGAGAAAAACCTTCTGGTTCTTTACAGTGTTAAGAAGAACCTTTTGGTTCTTTACAGTGTTAAGAAGAACCTTCTGGTTCTTTACAGGGTTGAGAAGAACCTTCTGGTTCTCTACAGTGTTGAGAAGAACCTTCTGGTTCTTTACAGTGTTGAGAAGGACCTTCTGGTTCTTTACAGTGTTAAGAAGAACCTTCTGGTTCTTTACAGTGTTGAGAAGAACCTTCTGGTTCTTTACAGTGTTGAGAAGAACCTTCTGGTTCTTTACAGTGTTAAGAAAAACCTTCTGGTTCTTCATTGTTGAGATTAGTTACCAGTCTAAGGTTCATTCTGATTATTTAAAGCACACATTACTAACCTGTCCGTAGAACCACCTGGTCGCACGTGGGTGACAGTAAGAGGTCTGGATTTAAGTCTATCTGGACAAGCTCCACCTCGTAGTGTAAACCCGAAACTGCCATTGTCTTTCTCCAAAGTTACTTGAATTACTTTTGAACGTACACACATAGACCCTTCTTCTACTAACATAAAAAACAAAGTTCAAAAATGTGTGAGTTAGGGTTACACTTATCTTATTATTAGCATTTTCTTATAATTATAAAAGTATTTTATTTAACCGGAAGATAACTAGAACAAGAGATTAAATCATAAGTATAACATCATTCACTATTAAAACAATAAACCATCGATGTAACAGTAGCAGTAAGACGGTACTAACCCATCCACTTTAACCACTTATGTAACAGCAACAGTAAGACGGTATTAACTCATCCACTTTAACCACTGATGTAACAGCAACAATAAGACGGTACTAACCCATCCACTTTAACCACCAATGTAACAGCAACAGTAAGACGGTACTAACTC
>NW_013668872.1:87326-89492 GCF_000517525.1 Limulus polyphemus | reverse complement strand
ACCAATGTAACAGCAACAGTAAGACGGTACTAACTCATCCACTTTAACCACCAATGTAACAGCAACAGTAAGACGGTACTAACCCATCCACTTTAACCACTTATGTAACAGCAACAGTAAGACGGTACTAACTCATCCACTTTAACCATCGATGTAACAGCAACAATAAGATGGTACTAACCCATCCACTTTAACCACTGATGTAACAGCAACAATAAGACGGTACTAACTCATCCACTTTAACCATCGATGTAACAGCAACAATAAGACGGTATTAACTCATGCACTTTAACCATCGATGTAACAGCAACAGTAAGACGGTACTAACCCATCCACTTTAACCATCGATGTAACAGCAACAATAAGATGGTACTAGCTCATCCACTTTAACCATCGATGTAACAGCAACAGTAAGACGGTACTAACCCATCCACTTTAACCACTGATGTAACAGCAACAGTAAGACGGTACTAACTCATCCACTTTAACCACTGATGTAACAGCAACAGTAAGACGGTATTAACTCATGCACTTTAACTATCGATGTAACAACAATAGTAAGACGATACTAACTCATCCACTTTAACCATCGATGTAACAGCAACAGTAAGACGGTATTAACTCATCCACTTTAACCACTGATGTAACAGCAACAGTAAGACGGTATTAACTCATCCACTTTAACCATCGATGTAACAGCAACAGTAAGACGGTATTAACTCATCCACTTTAACTATCGATGTAACAGCAACAATAAGACGGTACTAACCCATGCACTTTAACTATCGATGTAACAACAACAGTAAGAGGTACTAACCCATCCACTTTAACCATCGATGTAACAGCAACAATAAGACGGTACTAACCCATCCACTTTAACTATCGATGTAACAACAACAGTAAGAGGTACTAACCCATCCACTTTAACCATCGATGTAACAGCAACAATAAGACGGTACTAACCCATCCACTTTAACCATCGATGTAACAGCAACAGTAAGACGGTATTAACTCATCCAATTTAACTATCGATGTAACAGCAACAATAAGACGGTATTAACTCATGCACTTTAACTATCGATGTAACAGCAACAGTAAGACGGTACTAACGATAACGTTATGTAGGTAAAACATGAATATAATCACTTACAGACTTACAAACAGACAGATACGTAGAGAGTAACACGCAGGCAGATCGAAGGATATATTACGTTCATAACACGAAAGCTACAAGTGATGAGGAGTGAAATGAGTAGACAGAACAGCCTATTACAGGCGACACCTAGTGTCAGACTTTGCATTACTTAACTTTTACTTACTTGAAACCGGGATTTCATATTCCACCTCAAGAGTCACCTTTTCCCCAGTGCTCATGAGTAAGTTAACAATCTCGTCATGACGAAGGCTACTGGTCCGAATCCCGTTCACAGAAATCAGGTAGTCTCCAACCGCTAGGGCGTCACTCCTATTGGATAACCAAAAGTCATAATTACATACAATGGACGCCATACAATGGACTATCTTAATTATATTATATTATATAAGGGTTACTACAAGGTATTTTACAGTAATTCATTATCTAAATATCATAAATAATAACACAATGTATTATAGTGATTTATCGTATTAATCAGAACATCAGTATCATTCGCTCAACCAAATGATCATGGTCGTCAGCTTCATTTAATTAATGAGGGCTAATTCTAGGTTTGGAGTTATTCATTAGGGCTAATTCTAGGTTTTAGAGTTATTCATTAGGTCTAATTCTAGGTTTTGGAATTATTCATTAGGTCTAATACTAGGTTTTGGAGTTATTCATTAGGTCTAATTCTAGGTTTTGGAGTTATTCATTAGGGCTAATTCTAGGTTTGGAGTTATTCATTAGGTCTAATTCTAGGTTTTGCAGTTACTCATTAGGTCTAATTCTAGGTTTTGGAGTTATTCATAAGGTCTAATTCTAGGTTTTGGAGTTATTCATTAGGTCTAATTCTAGGTTTTGGAGTTATTCATTAGGTCTAATTCTAGGTTTTGCAGTTATTCATTAGGTCTAATTCTAGGTTTTGCAGTTATTCATTAGGTCTAATTCTAGGTTTGGGTTATTCATTAGGTCTAATTCTAGGTTTTGGAGTTATTCATTAGGTCTAATTCTAGGTTTGGAGTTATTCA
>NW_013668872.1:85377-87200 GCF_000517525.1 Limulus polyphemus | reverse complement strand
AGTTTGTAGTATTCATAGGTCTAATTCTAAGTTTGAGTTATTCATTAGGTCTAATTCTAGTTTTGGAGTTATTCATTAGGTCTAATTCTAGGTTTTGGAGTTATTCATTAGGTCTAATTCTAGGTTTTGGAGTTATTCATTAGGTCTAATTCTAGGTTTTAGGGTTATTCATTAGGTCTAATTCTAGGTTTTGGAGTTATTCATTAGGTCTAATTCTAGGTTTTGGAGTTATTCATTAGGTCTAATTCTAGGTTTTAGGGTTATTCATTAGGTCTAATTCTAGGTTTTGGAGTTATTCATTAGGTCTAATTCTAGGTTTTAGGGTTATTCATTAGGTCTAATTCTAGGTTTTGGAGTTATTCATTATTCTTCCCACATTTTATAAAGATCGATCATTAGTTCGAACATGTCAAGGATTGTGAACTTTACCATACTTTCTCTCGTCGTTTATAAGGCAAAGTTTGGACTTGCTTTAGTAGAGCCACATAACTGAGAGAGACTTGGTCGTTTTTTTACTTTATATCACAATCTACTTTCTGTTGCGAGTTCTTTCGTTTGACACTTGGTTGATAAGAACAGTAGCGCCCAACTATCAACTTCTAATTAATTCCGAGTTGATTCTTCTGTTGCAGGTTGAATTACAAGAAGCTTCTATAAAGATATCAACTGTATCCTAGCGACCAGTGTCAGCCTTTGATTAAGGACGTAACTACAAAACAACACTGTTCAAGAACCGACAGAAGTACACGAAGCACACACAGACACACAAGAACTACTCCAAATTTTTGTATCGAGCGAAGCCTAAACGTCTGGCTACCAAATCATTCTTGGCTATTTTTGTTTTCCCTACATTTAAGATCACGTAACGTGTAACAGAAATGATAGTCAATACAGCAGAAAACAACTCAACATTTCTTTTCCCCTCACCTCAAAGTTGCAACACGCGACTCTTCTTGCATTGACCATAATTTTCGGCACACATATCTCAAACTGCCTGTGTGAAAGGAAAAAAAAACACATTCCACACAGCAATAACTCTTAGTCGTTATTACCTAACATAAGACTCGACCAGCTAATGACACTGGTTGTAGTATGTGTTCCTAAACTAACGACCTCACCAACGAAAAGTATTTTAGATGGTGAAACAATGATTACAAAGATAACGGACATGATAAATGACAGACTTACTACGCCTATATTTATACCAATGTCACAGTACAGAAAATATATTTGACTTTTCTCACATTTCAGAAACTAAGCCTCGCCTCCACAAGCTTGAAATACTTATAGATGCGAGAGCTAATACCGCGCCATTTTTAAATGTCTGATTAAGTCACAGTGTTTAGAGATATATATAGTTTCCGTCTTTTAATGTCCAACTATACTTCAAAGCGTTTTGTTACTTACACTGTTTTTATTTATGGGCCCTCTTCCTGCTCACATGGATTTTTTTTTAAACATATCAAGGCATACTTGTAGGTATGAGTCTGTCGTTGGGGGTGGTTAGTGAGCTCGACTCGCAATCTGTGGATTGCGGGTACGAATACCCGTCCTCCCCCCCAAACATGCTCTCCCTTTCAGGCGTGGGGGCGTTATAATGTGACAGTCAATCCCATTATTCGTTGGGTGAAAGAGTAACTCAAGAACTGGCGGTTCTAACAAAGTTCTTATCCAAAAGATTAACAGAAACAGACCGAAAGCTGTTCTAATAAAGTTCTTATCCAAAAGATTAACAGAAACAGACCAAAAGCTGTTCTAATAAAGTTCTTATCCAAAAGATTAACAGGAACAGACCAAAAGGTGTTCTAATAAAGTTCTTATCT
>NW_013668872.1:82286-84409 GCF_000517525.1 Limulus polyphemus | reverse complement strand
AAAAGATTAACAGAAACAGAGTGAAAGCTGTTCTATATGAATATATAACTTCAGTCCCTTACCTCTGGGCAACACTTTTTCTATATGAATATATAACTTCAGTCCCTTATCTCTGGGAAACTTTTTTTCTACATGAATATATATAACTTCAGTCCCTTACATCTGGGCAACATTTTTTCTATATGAATATATATATAACTTCAGTCCCTTACCTCTGGGCAACATTTTTTCTATATGAATATATAACTTCAGTCCCTTACCTCTGGGTAACATTTTTTATTCTATGTGAATATATAATTTCAGTCTATTACCTCTGGGCAACAGTTCCAGGTCTAATGTTGCTTATCTTCGGTCGGGAGTCCTTGTCGATTCCACCTGTAAATGAGTCAACACACAAATGTTATTATTAACCGGATCAAATGATATGTTTACTTCCATCCCTATCTTGTTTGGTTCCTTTTTTCAAGTTCAGTAACCAGCACTACATGGCTTTTTTTTTTATGTGGCTATAACATTTTTCCTAATACCTGTTATAGTAAAGTTGAAGGGAGGATGAGGAAAAAACTGTTCTCCGGTGGGTCAACAATACGGTTTACGGACATACGACGCTCAAATCCGAGGCTCGATCCCCGCGGTGAATAGAGCGGAGTTAACCACTGTTTAGGTTTGCGCTAACAATATCTTTCAGGATTAAATTATTCATTAGGTCTTAGATAGTGAAGAATCAAGTCGTGAGCATACTCGAAATAAGACTGAATACAAATAAATGTTTAATAAAAGTAAAACTTCAAGGTCCATTTGACGCTTCTAATATAGGTGGCGTCGTTCAAAAAGCTGTAAAATAAATTTGAAAATCAAAACCATAGCAGACTAAGCTGTCTCGACTATAAAATGGAGAATAAAATCCCTGCATTACTGGCTTCCCCACTTTGTCTATCGAAACATTGGTGTTTGAAAACAATCTCAGCGTTCGTCATTATAGCTTACCTTTAGAATACTACTTTTATGACTATTTTACAATATAGTAACATTTTACGATTGTAAATTCTGGTTCTATTTATTTTGCCAGTAAGAAAGCCAGTGATATAGGGGTTTTTATTTTCTCCATATATTTAATGACTAAGTACAAAGAACCCCCTAATGTACATCTAAATACGACGTTATTGTCGAGACAACTTCACTGCTCAGCTGATAACATTTTGTATAAACACCACAATGGATATTAATGATTCATTTTGCGAGTTCAAATCTCAATAAAATAACGAATTGGGCGCGAGTTTGTTAAAATAATAATAATAATCGTCAACAGTCAACATTCTTCAATATTGCCTGTAGACCTTCACTAATCTCCACGCGTCCAGAAGAGTTAGATACAACTACAGTTAGCATTCCAACAGCTGTAACTTCACGTTACGAACATTATCTGACGACAGATTTCTTCCACCAAGTCTCCCACGTCTGGAAAACTTGAAGAATGCTTGCCAAAAAAAAAAACAACAAAAAAAAACAAAAACAACAAAACAAAAACGTTTCTATGATTCATGTTGAGTATATGTGTGTGCACGTAGATAAGTAGGGCTAGACACATGTTAACGACAAAAAAAAAAAACTACAAGAAATTCAGTTTCTTTTTCTCTTCAGTTATAATTTTCTGAATTAATTAAATGTAACTAAGACTATTCTTTCTTGCTAAAATCAAATAAATCATAAATATCGGCCCGAAACGTCGTTACAGATTGTTTGTTGTTAAGCACACAGTTACACAGTGGGTATCGAAACTCGGATTTTAGCGTCATAAATATCGGACCGAAACGTCGTTTGCAGTTTGTTTGTTGTTAAGCACACAGTTACACAGTGGGTATCGAAACTCGGATTTTAGCGTCAAAATATCGGACCGAAACGTCGTTGCAGATTGTTTGTTGTTAAGCACACAGTTACACAGTGGGTATCGAAACTCGGATTTTAGCGTCATAAATATCGGACCGAAACGTCGTTTGCAGTTTGTTTGTTGTTAAGCACACAGTTACACAGTGGGTATCGAAACTCGGGTTTTAGCGTCATAAATATCGGACCGAAACGTCGTTTGCAGTTTGTTTGTTGTTAAGCACACAGTTACACAGTGG
>NW_013668872.1:80232-81286 GCF_000517525.1 Limulus polyphemus | reverse complement strand
GATTTTAGCGTCATAAATATCGGACCGAAACGTCGTTTGCAGTTTGTTTGTTGTTAAGCACACAGTTACACAGTGGGTATCGAAACTCGGATTTTAGCGTCATAAATATCGGACCGAAACGTCGTTTGCAGTTTGTTTGTTGTTAAGCACACAGTTACACAGTGGGCATCGAAACTCGGATTTAAGCGTTATAAGCTTTCAGACTTACTATCGGGCCACTGGGATCATTCCTGATATACAGTAATCAAAACGATTACGGAAACACACAGGCGATACAAATATAGAGGGCGCAAACAACGAGTAATTAAAGATAGACAGCAAATTTATTCATCGTTACGAAACGTTACCAGAAAAATATAAAATATTAGCGAATCAGTTCTTAGAATTTCGGTTTGTTTCGAATATCTACGCAAGCCTTTCATGATGTTTCACCTGATAAATTAAATAAATGTTCTATTAAAGAAGGAATTTTTCAGGTTTGGTTGTTGTTGTTTTTTATTTCGCGCAAAGCTACACGAGGGCTATCTGCGCTAGCCGTCTCTAATTTAGCAGTGTAAGACTAGAGGGAAGGTAGCTAGTCATCACCACTCATCGCCAACTCTTGGGCTACTCTTTTACCAACTAATAGTGGTATTGATCGTAACATTATAACGCCCCCACGGCTGAAAGGGCTAGCATGTTTGGTGTGTCGGGGATTCGAACCCGCGACCAGCAGATTGCGAGTCGAGCGCCCTAACATTGCCGGGTCAATGTTATTCGGAAACGAGAGCCCTAGGTGGCAGAGCTCGTAACCCTAAAAACCAGGTTTCGATTCTCCTGGTGGACACAGTTTCTTTTATTACAACGAATAAAAGGCAACAGAAATATTATAAAATGTGTTTTGTCTAAAAAAACAACAACAGGAATCTGGCACATAATTTAAGTGGAAAAAATGTCTGAAAATTTCTGTTTTCTCAAAAAGGCCTATCATATAAAGGCCTATCATATCACGATAAAATACCTGCTTATATTCAAAGGTATACTTGCTAAATAAATACCTGCTTATAATCAAAGG
>NW_013668872.1:71730-79718 GCF_000517525.1 Limulus polyphemus | reverse complement strand
TATACTTGCTAATTAAATACCTGCTTATAATCAAAGGTATACTTGCTAATTAAATACCTGCTTATAATCAAAGGTATACTTGCTAATTAAATACCTGCTTATAATCAAAGGTATACTTGCTAATTATCTTTGTTAATCATCAAGATTCTCGTTCTATAATAAAAATATTTATCGTCATCATCTTTCTTATTCTGTCATCAAAGTGATCTGGTTTTATCATCAACGTTTTGTTAATATAAAATACTACCGACACTACTTAACGAGACACTAAACCAAAGCTATTAATAATCAGATTAGCAGTGAGTGTTTTAAAGGCGAGTTTAATTCTGTTAAAACTGGACACTACTAATATTTTTATGTTACTACTTAAGAGACACTAAACCAAAGCTATTAATAATCAGATTAGCAGTGTTTTAAAGGCGAGTTTAATTCTGTTAAAACTGGACACTAATAATATTTTTATGTTACTACTTAAAGAGACACTAAACCAAAACTATCAATAATCAGATTAGCAGTGAATGTTTTAAAGGCGAGTTTAATTCTGTTAAAACTGGACACTACTAATATTTTTATGTTACTACTTAAAGAGACACTAAACCAAAACTATCAATAATCAGATTAGCAGTGAGTGTTTTAAAGGCGAGTTTAATTCTGTTAAAACTGGACACTATTAATATTTTATGTTACTACTTAAAGAGACACTAAACCAAAGCTATTAATAATCAGATTAGCAGTGAATGTTTTAAAGGCGAGTTTAATTCTGTTAAAACTGGACACTATTAATATTTTAATGTAACAAAAAGACACAGAGAACGTGTTTATTTCTCATAGAATTGCTTTTCGCCTCTGCAATTTTAACATAAATTGTGTAAAAATACATTAAACAAATTTATTTCCATGAGTGGGCCAGCTACAACTTTACGGACATATAACCCAAAAATTTGTGGTTCGATTCCCCGTGTTTAACAGATCGCAGATAGCTTATTATTTGGCTTTACGCCGAAATCTAATAAACACAAAC
The DNA here is from genome assembly GCF_000517525.1 of Limulus polyphemus. Taxonomy (NCBI): domain Eukaryota; kingdom Metazoa; phylum Arthropoda; class Merostomata; order Xiphosura; family Limulidae; genus Limulus; species Limulus polyphemus. The sequence goes on along the minus strand of NW_013668872.1, from coordinate 78,697 downwards.
AAATAATTGTCAGGAATAACATTTAGTGTTTTACATTTAGCAGAAAATCGAGAAATATACATCAAGGGGTCTAGTGCTTTTATCATAGTGCTTTTTAGCATAATTACGCGAAACGTACTTAATTTTGACAGAAGTGCTTTTATCCGATATTCACCAAAAATATATAAAACGTATATATCTTTAGAAATACAACTAATGATTGTAATTTAAAATAAAACTGTTAATATACATATATAAAGGTGCATCGTTCTGAAGCACTGTCTGTTAATACAGTACTTTTTAAATATACGTAAAACACAGTCTACTTACCAGTAATAATTAGTCCTAAATATACGTAAAACACAGTCTACTTACCAGTAATAATTAGTCCTAAATATACGTAAAACACAGTCTACTTACCAGTAATAATTAGTCCTAAATATACGTAAAACACAGTCTACTTACCAGTAATAATTAGTCCTAATGGCGCTCCTTCTTTTTTCATCAACTCGATCTTCGACGTTCCTCTTTTTGATTCTGCAATTTAAAGCCAAATTAAAACATTTCTTTATTATAACGGTTTACGTTAAGCATATTCTGTGCTTTCTGAAAGTTACGTCTAACTTTACGTTGCGCTTTCTGAGAGTTGTTTGTTACGGATTTCGTGCAAAGCTACACGAGGGCTATCTGCGCTAGCCGTCTCTAATTTAGCAGTGTAAGACTAGAGGGAAGGTAGCTAGTCATCACCACTCATCGCCAACTCTTGGGCTACTCTTTTACCAACGAATAGTGGGATTGAACGTTACTTTATAACGCCCCCACGGCTGAAAGGGCGAGCATGTTTGGTGTGATGGGGCTTTCTGAGAGTTATGTCTAGCTTACGTTGTGCTTTATGAGATTATGTCTAACTTTACGTTGTGCTTTCTGAGAGTAATTCTAACTTTGCGTTGCGTTTTCTGAGAGTTATTCTAACTTTGCGACTGTAACTGGATGACATCTTATTTACTGTATGACTGTAACTGGCTCCTGGAATACCCTACACCAGACAAAGAAAAGATCATAGCATGAGCTGGGATAACAGAATTATGGAAATATCCCGCTTTTATGTCAGATCGAGGTCCTAGTGCGGTTTCCCACTATTCTTATATTACTTGTGTCAACAACGATTCCAAATAAGATATTCAAGAGAAATAACCTCCCACCTCACAATAACTTACACAAGTATATGTATCATCCAATGAGATGGGTTTACCCCACCCCAGGGAGTAGGGAGTAAACACGGGGCCAAGATGGTACAAGCTTTTATGGGATAACTACGAAAGAGGATCAGTGTGTGTTTAAGACTTTGGTACATCCCGTTTAGAGAGAAGACGCTTAACATGTGCATCGATATTTAGAAGTATACATAAAGAAAGATATATATATATTCTACGCTAGTTACAGAACGGGAAAACATGATAGTAATATCATCCCAACACAATGAGCTTTCTTAAGCAACTTATTGGCTTTTAATCTCTGTATTCGGTAAAAACGAGTGTCAGTAGATCTTTCATGACACTAAAAAACACGTCGGTTTGAATAGGTTGATAAATCACGTTACAAAAAAAAACATAAAATTCTGTAGCGTTATCGACAGGTGGGCCTGTCTTTATCAGAGGCATTAATGTTTCTGACGCCAGTTGTTAAGCACACACACACACACACATATATATACAGACAATTTAATATTCTTAAATTAGTTACTAAATACAAAAAAATTAAACATAAACGGTATTTAAATCTCTGTCCTGTGAGAGTGGTGTGTATGTTTTCGTTAGTTACATTATTTATGCCGAGGGGTGGGGTGTTCAAAAGAATGAGTATTATTATTAATATTTATTAATTCCTCAACACGATTCAGGAAACATTAACCTGTGATATTCATTTCATCAGTGATTTATGAGAAGAGAGAAAAATTGAGAGTTCCTTTTTTTTTTAAAGGACCTGCTTACAAGCATCTATAAGCACATTAACACTAAAGGAACGTTCACATTTAAGCAGTGACGTAGTTACGTCTTGCTCCTTTTAAACAGAAACACTCTTAAGTATTATCTTTCACAATCAATAGTTCTACAAAAATTATGTATAAAATGATCCTCCATAAATAAAATCGATAAAAAATGAACTTTTCAGCGATTGAGTGAGAAATTTATTATACTTACCGCTAATGACACTTAGCCTATTATTCCACCCTGCAGTCAAATTATGTGACGCCATCTGTTGTCGGGAGTTTGTACCATCTTCACCTTAAACACACAAAAGAACGAAAATTTAATTTTAAATAAAATGAGTAATTTAATAAAAATAAAAAGATCCTTTCGAAAACTAAATATAAATTACAGCATAGTTGAAAGATATTAATTAGACTGAAGATACTAAAATCAACTACTTTTGAAATTTAAGTTTAATACATTTCATAACATTGTTATCTATAAACAATCAATCTCAAAATGTAATTCAGTATTTTAGCTAAAACTATAAAAATAAGATTTCACGATTTATGTTTATGTTGCTCATTTGACAATTGGAATCTATGTTTATGTTGCTCATTTGACAATTGGAATCTATGTTTATGTTGCTCATTTGACAATTGGAATCTATGTTTATGTTGCTCATTTGACAATTGGAATCTATGTTTATGTTATTCATTTGACTTACAACGGACTTACAACGATAAAATCCAGGGTTCGATTCCTCGCGGTGTACAGATCGCAGGTGGGCCATTGTGTAGCTTTGCGCTAAAAACAAACTAACAGACAAAGCCTTTTTAAAACGAAGCAATAATTAATGAAATTAATTGTACTATTGAAGGAACCTTGTAACCAAAAAAGTCAAGGGCTTGCGAGCAATTTGGTGCATAAATAATTTAGAAAAATATGTTTGTTTAAAAAGCCAAATGGGCCCTCATGGACCCCTTGATAATCCTAGGGTTAGCTCAAAGATGTGAAATGGTCGCTTTTTAATTTAATATCTTACAAATAAGACTAGAAAACGGTTACTGATTTGATCTTCACAATATACATGTGTGTGTGTGTCTTTTTAAATATGCACGTTTTCCTCGACATCTCAACTGGGCCCGGCATGGCCCAGGTGGTTAAGGCACACGACTCGCAATCTGAGGGTCGCGGATTTGAATCCCCGTCACACCAAACATGCTCGCCCTTTCAGCCTTGGGGGCGTTATAATGTGACGGTCAATCCCACTATTCGTTGGTAAAAGAGTAGCGGTGGGTGGTGATGACTAGCTGCCTTCCCTCTAGTCTTACACTGCTAAAATCGGGATGGCTAGCGCAGATAACCCTCTTGTAGCTTTGCGAGAAATTCAAACACAAACCAAACATCTCAACTATAAAATAATTTTTGATTAGTTGTATAGTATATAAAATATCTATCAGGTTAATGATCGTTATATCTTACGATAGGCAGCACCATAAGTTACGACACCACGATTTCTGTCCTTAATATTTTTATTATCCTAAACGTCACTAGCTAATCCTTTCAACTGTCCTTCCACTTAGCATTCTGCTTTCCACAGAATCTTCTTCCGTGGAAACACGTCTTCCATTGACTTTCCTTCCCAATGCAATGTTTCCTTACCTTGAGACCTACCCAATGTACATCTTTTGAAACACAGGACCTCCTTTCTTGGAACCACGCCCTCCATGACCACCCTTACCTCGAGACCTACCCAATGTATATCTTTTGAAACACAGGACCTCCTTTCTTGGAACCACGCCCTCCATGACCATTCTTACCTTGAGACCTACCCAATGTATATCTTTTGAAACACAGGACCTCCTTCCTTGGAACCACGCCCTCCATGACCATCCTTACCTTAAGACCTACCTAATGTATATCTTGGATTGGACCTCATATTGCTGAAGAATGGTGTCGTTCCAAGTCTGAAAATCTTTGAAAGTTCACTCAAGTAGCATAATAAGCTAGAACAGACCATCGACGGTGCCAATCCCCCATTAAATAGAGAGATTATAGGAATAAGATTGTAATCTATGTGTCTGAAATAACCTGACCACAGCGCCATCCTTGTGTGAACTTGGATACTAAATATTAATAAAAAGCAATTCTTACTTATTATAGTTTATTCTACTTGCTTTCCAACCACCAGAGGCTTGGTCTTTTTGCAATTTAGGATAAGTTGATCTAGTCTTACGCTTCTTTGCATTAGTTCATCCACCAGCTGTTGTACGTTTTAATGGGGGTTCAATCAACAAAGCTACGTCATCACCATGTCACGTGAGAACAGTCAAGCTCCATCCCCATGATAACATCCAATTCAAAGTCATCCACATCTTCGTCGATTAAACATATTGTGCACAAGTTGAAAAACTTAGAAATGTATCGCACTTCATTCAATACAAGCCTTGTGAATGTTTGATACATGTGAACGAAAGGCTTAGATGTTAAAACGGAAACTCCATAGGGCTCTTTGTATCATAACAAGTATTTCTCAACCGTTAAATTCACTTCTGTAACTACAGCGAAACAGTTGTAGATGCTGTTGATAGACCTGCCGACGTCAACTTTAATGACAGATTACCACAAATACTACCGTTGATACACGCAATCAGTTTGACAGACGTAAGGTCTGCCATAGCATTCCTTCACATTGTCGTTGGCCCAGAACTCAAAGAGTTGAGTCACTATAAATAAGGTTATGGTACTCTACTTCTCTTGTTGTTGTTGTTTTTTTCTAAATAGAAAACGAACTACTGCATAGATTATTTCTTTTGACTATTATATCGTAAACTAACGGCGGGAAAAGTGGCACTTGTTTAATTTATGCTAAGATCGGCTTTTTGTTATGCTGAATTAAACGCTCAGGGGGTGGCCAGAAGTAACTATGTAGAGTAAGAAAGCAATGCCGAGAATGTGCAGCTGTTCAACTTGCTTACTGTCACAACTGATGCATTTATAACAACGATCAGCTGTTCACATCTTAAGTTTGAAACTGTTTATTTATATGTGTGTGCGGTATATGCTCTGTCGCCATATTATTTAGGCCTAATTGTTAAGGTTTGTACAGAGAAGGAACTCGAATCAAGACCAACAGTGACGAGACGAAAATCGTTGTTTGTGGAGCTTGATGAAGTTCTCATAGTTTATTAGCGAAATCGCTGCTTTTGAAGCTTAAAAGAATTGTATGATTTATTAGCGAAACCGCTACTTGTGTACTTCAATAAAGTACTCATAGTTTATTAGCGAAATCGCTGCTTTTGAAGCTTAATAAATATCGCACAACTTATCAGCGAAATCGCTACGTGTGTAGTTCAATAAAGTTCCCATAGTTTATTAGCGAAATCACTGCTTTTGAAGCTTAATAAATATCGCACAATTTATCAGCGAAATCGCTACTTGTGTAGTCCAATAAAGTTCTCATAGTTTATTAGCGAAATCGCTGCTTTTGAAGCTTAATAAATATCGCACAATTTATCCGCGAAACCGCTACTTGTGTAGTTCAATAAAGTTCTCATAGTTTATTAGAGATATCGCTATTTTTGAAGCTAAATTTCGCATTGTTTATTAACTTTTGGTTACACGTTCATCTTGTGGACTTGGTAACTTTTCGAATATAAAGAATACCACGTGACATGACCCATGTCAAACCTCATGTTGGGATCAAACACGAATCACGCCGGCTTAAACTTTCCCACTGATTGTTTATTCTATCAAATAACATAGTATAGTTGGCTTAATATCTTCACCCCTAGCCGTCCCTAATTCTGAACTGACAGACTAATAGTAAGGCAGTTATTCAATAGCACTCACCGCCAATTTTTGGGTTACTCTTGTCTGACCGAATAATCAGATTTTATTCTTATAACGAAACTATGACCATAAAGTGCACAGATTTTTTTCGCCCTGTATAAAGGGGACACGAACCCCCTGAATTCACAGTCCGAACACGCTAATCATATGGTAAAGTGTTTTTCTATTGCCCTAGTAACCTCACATTTAAGCCTCTTATGAATCACAATTATATATGCTGCTCGAGTTACTTTCAAATTGTTTATTTTTTCTCAAGCGTAAAGCTACACAATGGGCTATCCGTGCTCTGCCCACCGTAGATATTGAAATCCCATTTTCAGCGTTATAATCCCGCAGACTTAGCGCTGAGCCGCCGAGGGCGTTAGTTTCTGAGTAACCTTTTTTTGTTATCCATTCATATCTTATATTTTTCTATTTGTTTGTCCTCCTGTTGGTGTTATTAGGTAATTATCTAATTCGGTTATGTATCTCTGTAAAATAACATAAAACACTAACTAAATTAACTTTTAACATATATATATATATATACATAAAAAATATGTACAATTGTGGACGTAATTTTTTTGCACTTTCGTATTTGAGAAATTTTGTTAACTGCTCACTAGATGGCAGGAGTTGTGATGAACTTCACAAATTAGGATAAATAACATTGTAATCTAACATTGGTGCATGTCATGATTGTTGTTTTCTTAGTGCAAAACTACAAAGGGATGTCTGCTCTCTGTCTACTGCGGGGAATCAACTCCGAATTTGAGCGGCGTAAGCCCGTAAATTTACTTCTGATCCATCAGGGAACACATGGGTTCATCTTTTATAGCTAAAATGAACGTTTAAAGTGGCCTTTATGCTAGAAGTACTTCCGCAGGGTTCCCGAAAGTGTTCTGTTTCAAGAGTAAATGAAACAAATATTAAAAGCAACAAATATTTATATTTCTTGCTTTTGAAGTTCCTATGCTGTGCTGTGTTGTAGCCTACAGAGTGCACGATTCTTCTCGTGATTCACGGCATGCGCACGTTTTACTGACTTCACGACAGCGCAAATTACAAATTACGTTAAGCGTCCCTTATGTGACATCATTTTAGTGTCTACTGACTGACTGACAGACAACACACTACTGTATAGTGGCGCGAGTGGTTAAATCAGATAATCCCTCCAGGTGGCC
>NW_013668872.1:62728-70908 GCF_000517525.1 Limulus polyphemus | reverse complement strand
GTCACATTATAACGCCCCAATGGCTGAAAGGACGAGCATGTTTGGTGGGACGGGGATTCGAACCCTCGACCCTCACATTAATCAGGCTACTGTTATACACAAAATTTATTGTCCAATTTACTTTATTCACTTTATCTTTGTTCTGCATATTTGAACTTTGCGTTTTCGAAAACGATCCTTATCTGTGATCAGTTTAAAACTGGTGTTAACTATCGATATTTTTCGAAACTGTTTTAACACCCACGATATTGTTGATAACAGTGTCCATAATAACTAATGGCACGCAAAAACCATCAATATTCTAACTCATCCTCCAATTACTGGTGGATTATCCTGTATGCTCTAACACAGAAAATTAGTGATTTCGCCAAATTTTGGGGGGTCATTTCCTTACAGTGAGTGTTGTAACATGCGAAATCATAAAATTGCTTAATATGCTAAATTCGTAGACCTCGCCAGGAATAAAGGTATAAAAAATTAGCAATTTAAGGGTTAAAAAACGGTTCGTTTGGCTTCTGCCACTGTAGGTATCGATCCCCGATATTTAATTTTTGTCGTAATTTTTCTCTCATACTAGTTAACGATCTTCGTTTCGACGATACTTTTATTTACCAAATAATATATAAATACATGTTAACTCTGCAACAAGGCATTTATTTTCCCCGATACTACATAAGGAGAACATTTATGGTGTAAAGCCTATCTGAGACTTTGAATGGTGTGTCTGACCAAGCTCTGGGTTTGAGGAAAAGACCTGATCAGAAACGGTACACCGCCAACAATATGAAGTTGAACAATTGATGTTGTTGTTGTTGTTATTTGAGTTAACAGATTGTCAGTCTTACTGTGATATTATTTCACACAGATATGACTACGATAATTTTTTATATATATATATATATGTAAGCTAAAATTTTAAATACCTGAAGACGGAGAAATGGATATTTGAATTTTCTATATTTCTTCTTCTTCTATTTAATCGTTAACACAGAAACCCATGTCACCTCTTTAACCAATCACACGCTTTTCCAGCTAACCAATCACACGGTTTTCCAGCTAACCAATCACTCTCTTAATAAACCAGAATTCCTTTGAGATAGTTTGAAGTGTTAAAAGTGACTTACTAACAATTAGTAGTGGGTTAACTCTTTAACTCAGTTGCACTGCAAGGGGTCCGGGGTTCGAATCTTACACACGGGAAACTAGAAAATTGAAAATATCGCACAAATGCTCCAAACTAGCGGTTTTTCTACGACCGTGAGAAAGGGTTTTATTAGTGAGATTGTGGTAGTTGTTGTAAATATTAAAAATGTTCTTCTGACTAGTGGAATTAGTAGAGCACTTGCATGGCATTCGGAAGGTCTCTGGTTCGATACTGAGCTGACTTGCATGGCATTCGGAAGGTCGCTGGTTCGATACTGAGCCGACTTGTATGGCATTCGGAAGGTCTCTGGTTCGATACTGAGCTGACTTGTATGGCGTTCGGAAGGTCGCTGGTTCGATACTGAGCCGACTTGTATGGCATTCGGAAGGTCTCTGGTTCGATACTGAGCTGACTTGTATGGCGTTCGGAAGGTCGCTGGTTCGCTACTGAGCTGACTTGTATGGCATTCGGAAGGTCGCTGGTTCGATACTGAGCTGACTTGCTTGGCATTAGGAAGGTCGCTGGTTCGATACTGAGCTGACTTGTATGGCGTTAGGAAGGTCTCTGGTTCGATACTGAGCCGACTTGCTTGGCGTTAGGAAGGTCTCTGGTTCGATACTGAGCTGACTGAGGCTTTGGAGTTTGAAGCCTTATTTTGTAACAAACAGAGAGAGAGGCGACACCGAATCGGGTCAGAACTACTACAAGGAATTGGCCCAATCAAGTTTTCGTCAGTTACTTATTTCTCGTTTAATGACTCATCGACCAACTCTTTTTACGGTTTCATTTTTTCCTGAGATCAGGATTTTCTGTAGCTTCCTTAGTCTCCGTCATAGTTTTGTAACTTCCTTAGTCACCGTTATAGTTTGCTTTTAGAGCAAAGCCTCATTGGGCTATCTGCTAAGTCCGCAGCGAGGAATCGAACCATGAATTTTATTATTTTGTTTCCATGATCCATATATATATATATGGTTTCATTCTTAGTTTTAAATTTTCTTGTTCGAGAAGCTGCGTTCTTTCGTCGTTTTATTTACAGCCCTAAAAGACCCGAGGGTGCCGTGACGATACTTTACGAGACAAGGGCGGGCTTGTTAGATCTTTTGTTTGTTTATCTGCCACAGAAGAAGGGAATTAGTGAAACATGAAGGCGGGGGGGGGGGTTACCATACAATATATAAGGGTCTTTCTCAGTCGCAGAAATGGCTTATAGGTAGGAGAAATTAGGGAATGTTTGGCTTTCCTTTTTACGCTCTTCTCAGGGGTATGTAGATATATATCTTTGTATTGTCACGATGACGAGAACTAATTACGGGGTCAGCTCCCCCTCGTAATAAAGTTAGTGGAGTTTTCAATTGATAACGGAGACTAAGGAAGTTACAAAACTATGACGGAGACTAAGGAAGTTACAAACTATAACGGAGACTAAGGAAGTTACAAAACTATAGCAGAGACTAATGAAGTTACAAAACTATGACGGAGACTAAGGAAGTTACAAAACTATGACGGAGACTAAGGAAGTTAGGTATATCAGAGTTACCTGACTTCAAAGTCCTTGTTAAGCTTTTTTTCTCTTTGTTTTGTAGTTTACTTTTACTTAATCACCCTCATTTATCTGTATTTAATACTATACATAGATATATATCGTACAGATGTCGAGTTTTGAATTCTAGGTGTTCAGTAAGTCGGGGTTTGAAAGGTGGTTTCTCTTGTTGGATATTTCAATCGCTAACAGACAATGTCCACTGTATCATGTATCTGTATTTAATACTATACATAGATATATATCGTACAGATGTCGAGTTTTGATTCTAGGTGTTCAGTAAGTCGGGGCTTGAAAGGTGGTTTCTCTTGTTGGATATTTCAATCGCTAACAGACAATGTCCACTAACTATTATCTCTTTAATCACTAAAACTATGAAGTCCGACTGCTTATAAGCCTCGCGAAGAAGTTTGAAGTTCCACGAGCTAGAGCTGATCCTTTATAACTTGTCTTACTTAGCCCTCGGCTGGATCAGATAACACTCTTTTCCGCTTGTGTATATTTATAAGTTTTATTTGTCTGTAGGGATGACTTGCATTCTAAAGCTGCATGGGTGAGGATAACGATGTTGCTGAACGATAACGCTGTTCGGGTGCAGCGAGGAACCCGTACCACGTGACCTCGGATGATCCGAATTGATACTACCGAACATATGCCTGAAAGACACATAAGCCTAAATGTTAAGGAAACATCACGATGTTTGATAAAAATAGTACTATCAAACATTAGTTTCACGAGATCGTCACTGATACATTATGTTGTTGTTGGTTTTCCATACCGCTGTGTCACTGGGTGGGTGGTGGGGAGGGCTGAAGAATAAGACTTTGCCTAAACGTTTTTTTTTAAGGTTATTTGTTATTTATGTTGTTTTCTCAGTGGGCCAGCGGTAAGTTTACAGACTTATAGGATTTAAACCCAAGGTTCGATTCCCCGTAGTGGACGGAGTGCTGATAGTCTATAATTTATTTCTGCGCTAAAATAAACAAAAGAACGGTTTAGATGACCTCATTAATGTGTATTGTATGTCTTTCTTACTGTTTAATTGATAGACTGGAGGAACTGTAGCCAGTCAACAACACCCATCGAATTGTGGAATTTGACTGTCACTTTTATAACGTACCCTCTGCTCCAAATTGCGGAGCACGTTTTAACGGCAGTGGGTCGTGAACCATGAATCCTCGGAGTGTTTAGCAGTAGGCCACGCTGGGACTGTCACTTTTATAGCATACCCTCTGCTCCAAATTCCGGAGCACGTTTTAACGGCATCGGGATGTGAACCATGAATCCTCGAGGTGTTTAGCAGTAGCCCACGCTGGCCCATAATAATTATGTAGCGTATCACGTAACATCATTATATGTTAAGATTTAAGTATATTATTTTAAGACACTGAATAATAAAAAAGAAGGTCAGATACTTTTTTTTATCCTCCGGAACTGGAAGTGGCTTTTACAATTTACTGTTTAATAATTACCAAACAAACTCACTGTGGTAAGTCATATCTTTTTTTTATCGTGTTTTCCGTCTGAACACGCACATACCTCTAACTTCTTCAACAGAGGGCGATGTGAACCGAGATATGTTTTTTTCTTTCCTCATTCCTCTCTCTCTCTCTCTGTTAACAGCCCCCCCCCCCCAGTGGCACAGCGGCATGTCTGCGGACTTACGACGCTAAAATCCGGGTTTCGATACTCGTGGTGGGCAGAGCACAGATAGCCCATTGTGTAATTTGTACTGAATTACAAACAATTACAAACAAACTCTGTTAAAAAATTTTTATCATATATAAAATGTGACTAATGTTTATCTTTCATTTACTCTAATGTAAGAAGTAAAATATTAATAACATTTTTCATTGGCCTGTAAGATTCTTATTTATGATGTTTAGAGAGGAGAGGTACTTAGGGCTTGGTTTATCAAGTATTATGTAACTCTATAGTCTGCTCATCAGGTCATTTTTTATTAATAGTTTTCTTGTAATACTGAAGCGAAATAACGTTTTTGGAAGCAAAAGTTCGTCTGCTTGAATTTCGTGCATCGTTACTCGAGGGCTATCTCATCTAGCCGTCCCTAATTTTGAAGTGATAGATCAGGGAGGAAAGCAGCTAGTCAACAACATCAACCAACAACGAATAATGTGATTGACCATAACAATATAACGCCCACATGGCTAAAAAGGCGAACATGTTCGGTGACTGAATTTCGTGCATCGTTACTCGAGGGCTATCTCATCTAGCCGTCCCTAATTTTGAAGTAATAGAACAGGGAGGAAAGCAGCTAATCAACAACATCAACCAACAACGAATAATGTGATTGACCATAACAATATAACGTCCACATGGCTAAAAAGGCGAACATGTTCGGTGACAAAGTTCAATCCCGCGACCCGCAGATTGCGAATCAAATGTATACAACCAGGCCATGTCAGGCCTAAGGAAGTAAAGGTGGGGAGTAGGGGTTGTGGGGAGGGGGGGTAGCTTATGACAAAAGTATTATAGTGTACAGGAAGCTAAATACTGTGAATGACTAAAATAATGAAGAGTGGTACATTTAGGGAGGGGGGTATCCAAGGGATTTAGACCACCCAACATACCCAGGACTGTGCCATCTCTTGTTTTTATTTGCCAAATTTAATTTAATAGCGATTTAAAATATACTGGAATTATGTATCCTACATTAGCAGGAGGCAAAACAAATACAGAAAGTAATATGTTTTTTTGTTTATTAGATTAATTAAAGTAGTCTTTGTTTTTTTTTGTTTATTAGATTAATTAAAGTAGTCTTGCTGTTCCTTCCCCGCCCCTTGCGTAGATATCTACAAACGTCACTTCATATTTAGCATTAATGTTGAAACTGAAATGATTGATGCCCAGATGACCTTCTTATGCCGGAGAAAAGTTTAGTTTGAAGTTCGCGCAAAGTGAAAGACTAGAGAGAAGGCGGCTAGTCATCACCACCCACCGCCAACTCTTGGGCTACTCTTTTACCAACGAATAGTGGGATTGACCGTCACATTATAACGCCCCCCCTGGCTGAAAGGGCGAGCATGTTTGGTGTGAAGGGGACCCTGAGGGCTACTTTTTAACCAACGGATAGAGAGGTTAAGCGTCACGTTATAACGCCCTAAGGGCTACTTTTTAACCAACAGATAGAGAGGTTAAGCGTCACGTTATAACGCCCTAAGAGCTACTTTTTAACCAACAAATAGAGAGGTTAAGCGACACGTCCTAACGGAGAGAATGTTCCGTGACGGGATTCAAACCCGCGACCTGCAGGTTGCAAGTTGAGTGTCCTAGCACCACGACAAGCCAGGCCGATTTTGAACTGGAGTCTCCCCATTGGTTGGTTGTGCATAGCTATTTGAGGCCTATCTGCGCTAGCCGTTCTTAATTTTGAAGGGATAGACAGACTCGTGGGATTCTATTAACCAATAGTGGGAATTGACCGTCAGTGTTATGACGCAACACTGCCCCAAAAATAGGAAGTTTTTTTTCGGTAACGGGGAGCGACCCACGGTCCGGCACGCTAACCATTGGGTCACGCACGGTCCTCTCTCCCTTTACTTTGATGAAGATAAACAGTTTGTCATTACCATATCAAAAATCATAGGTAATTTTAAATGTAACGACACATTTTTACGAAACTATTATCCGATATTTTAAACACTGAAAGAAACACTAATAAAATATAACAAAGATACGTGGACATACCGCTATGCCACTAGGGGGGGAGGGGGGAGGACATTTTGATAAGCAATGCATCTATTATTTAGGTTATGTATAGATATTTACTGATGCTAAATCCAATATTTATTTCATCTTTAGTGCCTACACTGGTATCGAACCTGTATTTTTAGGTTTATAAACTCACAAGCTAACCAATTCGTCAGCAGAAGTTGTCAAATGCTACTATGAATATTATAGGTTTTTAAAATATATCGAAGGTATGAAAAAAACAACAACTATTTTGCTGTAAAACGAGATACGATTATCTCAATACAATAAAACAACAGATAATCGTATCTCGTTTTACAGCAAAATACAATACAATAAAACAACAGATAATCGTATCTCGTTTTACAGCAAAATACAATAAAACAACAGATAATCGTATCTCGTTTTACAGCAAAATACAATAAAACAACAGATAATCGTATCTCGTTTTACAGCAAAATACAATAAAACAACAGATAATCGTATCTCGTTTTACAGCAAAATACAATAAAACAACAGATAATCGTATCTCGTTTTACAGCAAAATACAATGTTCCAAATCGTATAACCCTCAGGTTTAAGGAACTTTTTACTTGTCTTTATTAGTTGTTTTTTTTAACCTACGTGTTTTTCTAACATCATGATTGCATGTAATTGTAATATCTAATTTACATATCGACAATACAACTCGTAAAGTAGCACTTATAAGTCACATATATATTTAACTGTGACACAGACATACAGGCTGTTTCTATTCATTGTCCCATATAATAAAAAACAAACTAATGAGAAAAAGCAAAGCAAGTCAAATGCTAGCTTTTACAATCTATAGTAAACCAGACCAGCTGGCTAATGCCACTGACAGCCAAGCCTAATGTAGATAAGAAAGTGACATTTACGTCTTTTTTTTGAAATCATCCAAATTTCTCGAAGCTCTCTAAATAAACAGTACTGACAACTTCGTGGTGCACAGCGAGCCCCACACCCTCAATTCAGATCCGAAGCATTTGAGATCCTTGCGATAGACATCTAGCACACCTAGGCGGATGGCAACTTGTTCTCCAACCCAAAGTTCATGTTCGACCCACGAACTTCGAAACACGCGATTGTAATCGGATGAGATATATTCAAACTTCAAGTTTTTATCTCAATCTTGATAAAATCGTCGAGACTGATAAATTTCTTGACAGCGAAGTTACTGTTATAACACAGGTCTCTGGTTCAGGTGCCTGGCATGGGCTGGTGGTTAAGGCGCTCGACTCGCTGTTTGTGGGTCGCGGGTTCGCATCTCGTCATCGGACATGCCATTCCAGCCATGGAGGATTTATAATGTGACGGTCAATCCCACTATTCCTCTAGTCTATCACTTCTAAATTAGGGACGGCTATCTTTGCGCGAAAATCAGTAAACAAACAAACAATCTGGTTCATAACAGCTAGAGTGAATTTAATTTTCCTCGATATACACTTTATACACACAAGTTTAAAAATTGTTTTCGTAAAACATAAGGGAGTTCAAGAAACAAATGAGTATTATTTCTTATGTTACAATAATAAATAACACACAACGTTAAGGTAAGTGCACAATCAAAAACATGTTAATTAAGGCCAGTCTATGACCACTAAAAAAATGGACAGTGGTTTCAACGTTACAACAGCATTTTCAGGAGTGAGTTGCAAGATACAATCGTGTCTTATTTATACTTTGTTGTTGTTAAACAGGTCATGTGATATCTGTACAGGTTTAAAATTCCCGCGTGAACTTTTTTAGAGAAGGTCACCCCAC
>NW_013668872.1:58076-61796 GCF_000517525.1 Limulus polyphemus | reverse complement strand
TATCATTTTATTCAAGAATAATTGTGTAACTATTTTAATATTGGGTGTTATCTATCATTTTATTCAAGAAACAAATGTTGATTTTATTTTTATTTTCGTGCTAATTATTATGGGATGACCATACCTACGACTCAGTACTAGCTTTGCACTATGAATTTCACAGAGAAAGAAATAATAAATTTTAGCCCCTGTATATAATAAAAGGGTTAGCATTTTAAACTGACCAGAGTTGTTTGAAACTCTTTTTTTTTTCAGCCGCGGCATAAAGGCTCATAGAACGGCGCTGAGTTCTTTTGTTGTTGTTTTTTCAAGTACAAACATTTAGCTCACCTCTTGGCCAATTTGAGATTTAATTACAGTTTTGGACTCGGGAGGTCAAGCGTTTTTCGATTGACGTATTTGACTACGCCAAAGGTCTCGTGGATTAATTTACTCTAATCCTGCCTAAAATAATTTCAATTTGAGGGTAGGCTGGTAGAGATTTTGATGAGTAATAAAATCGAATCGGGTAAACGCGCGCCCCACGCTTGTTATTGCTAGAGCACAAAAATACAGTTAATAGAAAATAAAAAAAAAAGGCTAATAGATTAATTTACTCTAATTCTGACTAAAAGAATTTCAAGTGCCGCGGCTATTGAAGAGTCCTTCTTATATTAGCTCCTAATCACCCGGTGTATTTGAGCAAGGTAACCGGATCACATCTGGTAACCGGATCACATCTGGTAACCGGATCACATCTGGTAACTGGATCACATCTGGTAACCGGATCACATCTGGTAACTGGATCACATCTGGATCACATTCGGGAATTATTTCCCAATTTTAATATTTAGTAATTGACCACTGATTTATTCACTATGATATAGGTCCAGCTTATCTCTCTTTGGTTAAATTGTGTTCAGGGTTACTGATGAGGAGTGGAATTCTCCGAAACTAATATAACCCAATAACACGCGTTGATCAAAGTGTAGATTGAACTGAATCTCCCTTGAACTTAGACTTCCAGATTAAACAATTTTCGGAATACTAAGTTTATTTATTATTACAGTAACTATTGATAACGTCTTTAATGAGTTTTTGGGTTCACGTTTTTTGTACACATCTACATAATATGCTATTTGCGCTCTGTCCACAGCGAAGAATCGAAACCCAACAATTAGAGCTGTAAGTCAGTAAACTGACCGCTGACCCATCAAGGGATTCTCCACTGTACGACCTTCCCTTGCTTGAAAACCTAGCGGATATGCAACATACAAGTATTTTCATTAACTTTATATTGACTTATCTTCAACTTTACACTGGCGTAATAGTTAATGTATTTTTTTATTCTTGTTAGGAACACATGACCCGTCATTTAAAGTACAAACTGTCATGTTAAACATAACACAATCATACAAAACATACTGTAACTATGGTTTTAAGGCGACACTTTGAAATCACCTTTCGGAACAGGATCGTTAAATATAAATAAATGCATCTGAAGAGCGTTTCACATGTAAATGTACAATAAGAGGGTTTGGCGACTGTAAAATGCCAGCTTGACTTTAGAAGTGATAAACTTCATACATCGTTTTTTTTTTTTTGGAATTACGTCTGGAACATGTCTTTTTGAGTGGTTGACGCCTGGTGTTTGGTCTGTATCTAATAAGTAAGCTGATTGAATTCGGAGGGAAAGATTTATAGAAATTTCCAATCAGGATCGTATAGTGACTGTCGATCTCAACGAAGACGGGACCCTTTGGTTCGTCACCAATCGTTACGATGTAGCAGCGTATATCGCGCAGCACGTGACTTGACCTTACAATCAATTTAAAGCAACTCCAGATGCACGAGTTCGACTTTTCTCCCACCCCACCCACTCAACTTCAGCCGTTGACTGACAAAACTGTTAAAAGTTTTCACAAGTCAACTGCATTGGCGCTGTCGCTACTGGTTAGACAGCTTGCAGACCCCGCCTGACCTCTGACCCACGATAAAGCGGTGAGAAATTACTTGTAGCGTATTGTTACAAGATTGAGCTAAACTGCCGATCACAATATGTTTCGGGAATGTAGCTAGCGCTGCAAGTGGACTGTAAGACGAGTTCGTGAATTAAAAAACAGTGCATAAAAATGAGATAGTATTTGTATGTTTCAAGGTTGAAATAAGTTTTAAAAATAAAATATTGAGGTCGATTTCTCACTGCCTACGACACAATCAAGTTTTGACAACAATAACTTATAAACAACAAGTTTTAACAGAATGCTATTACCGAAACAATGGCTTAACTTTTCCTACACCTTTTTACTCAAGGAAGAATAAGGCTTAACTCATCCTCTATTTAAGGCTTAACTGATACTCCGTTTAAGGCTTAATTCTTACTCCATTTAAGGTTCAACTCATACTCCGTTTAAGACTTAATTCGTTCTCCATTTAAGGCTTAACTCATACTCCGTTTAAGGCTAAATTCATACCCCATTTAAGGCTTAACTTATACTACATGTAAGGCTAAATTCATACCCCACTTAAGGCTTAACTCATACTACATCTAAGGCTTAACTCATACTTCATTTCAATACATAAACATAATGTTTTGTTTTTTAATTTCGCGCAACGTTACATCGAGGACTATCCACTCTAGCTGTCCGTAATTAAATGGACTAGAGGGAAGACAGCTAGTCAATGCCACCCACCGTCAGCTCTTGGGCTACTCTTTTACCAACGAAAAGTGGGACTGACTGACACATTATAACGCCCCCACTGCTGAAAGAGCGGGTATGTAACGATGGTAATAAAAACATCGATACCATGAAAGGAATCTACTACAGTCTGGATCACTTTTAATGAAAGTAATATTCCAAATGAATTTAAACCAATGAACTAGGTGGACTGTTTGTTTGTTTGCTTGTCACATTGAGCTATCTGCTGTGTCTATCTCGGGAATTCGAACCCAAGATCTAGCGTTTTACCACCGCGGACAAAGAGTAAGTCGAGTAAAATGTGAAGAGTAACTGCTTTAAAAGTTAGGGTCAAAGTCATGTACCATCGCGATATTTCTGACCTTACCATATCTGTCGTTTTGTGTGTTTCTTCCACTGTTCCTCCTTTAGAACAATAATTGGTTGGGGTGCCATTAACCTTGCAAGAGCGTGTGAAATATTCCTATTGTGTATGGATCCTGTATACATCGTTACACTTTTACTTTGGGTATTCATCAAACATATGTTTGTCACACATTAAAGTAACCTAGAACACTTGAAGCACAGAATCCCAACAGTCTGTGTAACGTAGTACAACCATTACATGTAACCTGGAATACTTGAAGCACAGAATCCCAACAGTCTGGGCAACTTTAGTACAACCATCACTTGTAACCTAGAACACTTGAAGCACAGAATCCCAACATTCTGTGTAACGTAGTACAACCGTTACATGTAACCTGGAATACTTGAAGCACAGAATCCCAACAGTCTGGGCAACTTTAGTACAACCATTACATGTAACCTGGAACACTTGAAGCACAGAATCCCAACATTCTGTGTAACGTAGTACAACCATTACATGTAACCTGGAACACTTGAAGCACAGAATCCCAACAGTCTGTGTAACGTAGTACAACCATCACATGTAACCTGGAACACTTGAAGCACAGAATCACAACAGTCTGTGTAACGTAGCACGACCGTCACATGTAACCTGGAACACTTGAAGCACAGAATCACAACAGTCTGTGTAACGTAG
>NW_013668872.1:41587-57266 GCF_000517525.1 Limulus polyphemus | reverse complement strand
GTAACGTAGTACAACCATCACTTGTAACCTGGAACACTTGAAGCACAGAATCCCAACAGTCTGGGTAACGTAGTACTACCATTACATGTAACCTGGAACACTTGAAGCACAGAATCCCAACAGTTTGGACAACCGTAATACAACCATTACATGTAACCTGGAACACTTGAAGCACAGAATCCCAACAGTCTGTGTAACGTAGTACAACCATTACATGTAACTTGGAACACTTGAAGCACAGAATCACAACAGTCTGGGCAACAGTAGTATAACCATTACATGTAACCTGGAACACTTGAAGCACAGAATCACAACAGTCTGTGTAACGTAGCACGACCATTACATGTAACCTGGAACACTTGAAACACAAAATCCCAACAGTTTGGACAACCGTAATACAACCATTACTTGTAACCTGAAACACTTGAAGCACAGAATCACAACAGTCTGGGTAACGTAGTACAACCATTACATGTAACCTGGAACACTTGAAGCACAGAATCACAACAGTCTGGGCAACAGTAGCACAAGCAACGCTGCAGAACATGACTTAGAAAAAATCCCCATTGTTGCTGCGTTTTCTCACCAAAAGAAAGTCTCAGTTAATGGGAAGAATCTCTTATATTATCATGTACTCTGCTTCAAACTGTCTTTTCGAGAAATTGACGGATGACTCTCCAACTCACCAACAAACTCCACTTTTAACATAATTCGAGAAAATACAATCGTTCAGTTATGATACAAAACATAACCCGTGTTTATTATATATTCCCCTACCTAAATAACCTATGTGAATATAATACAAGACATAAGAGGCTCGTTTTCCTGGATGGAGAATAATTATCACAAGTCATCTGACAAGCTTTAAAAGTATTCTCAGCGACATGCAAGAGATGTGCAAAAATAACCTGCGGAACTAAAAGTAAACAAGCAGAAATCACGTGGTACAGCGAGAAAAATGTCACATAAAACGGTACACCCACCCACACACACACACCTACACACAGATATATATATATATGTAAGCAAGCAATAACCGGAACGTGTTCGCCCTTTCAGCCGTGAGGGCGTTATAAAGTTACGGTCAATCCCACTATTCGTTGTCAAAGATTACCCCAAGAGTTGACGGTGGGTGGTGTTGACTAATTGCCTTCCATCTAATCTATCACTACAAAATTAGGTACAGATAGCGCAGATATCCCTCGAATTGCTTCTGCGCAAACTTCAACGGACAGACAGACTTTTGTTGTACTATATTTATATATATATAAGAGGGTAGTAGAACAAAACTGGAGACAAGAGAAGGTTATAATCTTTACCCAGCAACATGTTGATAGAAACATAGGATAAATGAGTGGTAATCTGTGATATAATCGAACCCCGGATTTCATTAATGTAAGACCGTAAACTAACCGCTCCATCACTTGATAACTCTACTCAACACAACTGTGACGAAACAGATTTGTCAGCACGATAAAAGAAATCAGGAACAATTTTTTTTTTTCTAATGTTGACGATACCAAACGAACAGAAATCATACAAGGCCTAACTTTTCTCTAGTTTTTATTTCGTCACATATTTCTAGAAAAAAAATGTTTTTGGTTTTTAATTTCATAAAAACAACAACAACAAAACTATAACTTACCTTTTGGTATTTGAAACACGTATATTTGCTAATTTGTAATTTAAAAATTAGACAACTAGAATAAGCCTTTTAATTCTGGTGCACGAACAATAACTGCCGAGTACGAGCGAGAGCAGTAATTATTCGTGTGTGTGCCCTAGTTATTCCCCGCTACTCTGTGTAGCTGAGCCGAAGCAAAAGCTTGTTCCTTCCGTCGGGCAAAAGCTTGAAATCTCTTCTCTGAGATGACCAGAAAAAAGATGAACAGATCGTGAAATGATTTATTTACCGAGAACAGATCGTGAATGATTTTAATGAGATGACCAAGAAAAGGTGAACATATCGTGAATGATTTTAATGAGATGACCAAGAAAAGGTGAACATATCGTGAACTGGTTTATTTACTGAGATGACCAGGGAAAGATGAACAGATCGTGAAATGATTTATTTACTGAGATGACCAGGGAAACATGAACAGATCATGAAATGATTTATTTACTGAGATGACCAGGGAAAGCTGAACAGATCGTTTAATGATTTATTTAATGAGATGACCAGGGAAAGATGAACAGATCGTTTAATGATTTATTTAATGAGATGACCAGGGAAAGATGAACATATCGTGAACTGATTTATTTACTGAGATAACCAGGGAAAGATGAACTGATCGTTTAATGATTTATTTACTGAGATGACCAGGGAAAGATGAACAGATCGTGAAATGATTTATTTACAAGCTGAAAGAGGAATGTGTAATTGACTGAGTATAAAATTACGTCAATCGCTGCTAACTCGACCTTTAAAGGACAACAAGTCATAAATGGGAGTAATATACAGATTAGGATACTCATAATATTACACACATTATCAAATACATTATCCTTTAAGGATAATAACGTGTGAGAAAGAGCCGGAAGTAGCAATGACATTGGATGACACTCTCGTTCTCAGCTGAGGTATGCGGAATGAGGTCTGGGAACGAGAGTGACTGGATAAAGGGGATATGATATTTTTTTATTTTCATTAATCGACGTTCTTTCTTATTCACTGCTGATGTGGCATACCCTGAATAATGAAAATTCATTTACAACTTTTAAAAAGTAGGTAAACGCCACAGCCAAGTAGACGCAGGTTGAATTCATTGTTTAACGCCGCTAGCGCTAGGATTAGTATATAATTGCGAGCGATAAAATAACGATCTGCTGGCCGTGGTCAATAGGCGCTCGCGTTGCAAGCATTTATCCAGCGTTTCCTACTGAACTTAGCGTTTCGGAGTTGGTTCCCCTAGCGGCGAATAATGGCGAAATACATGTTACTTTGAAAGCCACTTTAAAACAGCTTGTTTGTTTCTAGTTTAAGTACAAAGCTACACAATGGGCTGCCTGTGCTCTGCCCCCCACGGGTATCGAAACCCTGTTTCTAGCGTTGTAAATTCGCAGACATGCCGCTGTTCCACTGGGGGCTTTAAAACAGATTTTTACATAATTAAACTTTGCAAAAAATGTGCTCATGAGCTCTCCTCTTCACGATAAGAAAAAATGATACTTTCAACAATGCTTTTTATTGCTAGATAAAAATGTAGTGTTGCAGACCTGCTCTAAAGATGCATAATTTAAAAATAAAATAAATAATTTCCATTTCTAATGCTGAAGAATTAGCTGTAATTAGCATGTACATTTTATGCATAATGAACAAACTATGTAAACGGAAAGGACTAACAATAGGTCTGTTACTTTTAATTTTATTTTGGAAACAAAACTACCTTTTTTATTATTAAACTATGCTTAATCTAATAGTTAATGCTGTTTAACACTCTAAGCCTACTTAGAAAGAGAAGCTGAGATGCAAGCAGATTAAACAAATGATTTTGTAAAGAAGTGCTAGACACATTGGTGTTGTTTTACTTGTTTAAGTAGCTAGCTTAACACATATTTCGGGCCCGGTGGTTAGGGCGCTCGACTCGCAATCTGAGGGTTGCGGGTTCGAACCCCCGTCCCACCAAAAAATGCTCGCCCTTTCAACCGTGGGGGCGTTATAATGTGACGGTCAATCCCACTATTCGTTGGTAAAAGAGTAGCTGCCTTCCCTCTAGTCTTACACTGCTAAATTAGGGACGGCTAGCGCAGATAGCCCCTCGTGTAGCTTTGCGCGAAATTCAAAACGAACACAAATTTCGGTGTTATCGAGCTCGGAAGACATTAAGTTATGATAAACAAATAGCCTCGGCAGAAAATTCTGGTGTGAATAAAAAAAATTAAAGACATCATTTCAAAACTTGGGACTTCCCGAACTCAAGAAAAACTAAAAACTAAAACTAAGTTTCTTTGTGTCTAACATACAGATATAAGGTCCAACTGTAAAGACTGTTATTGTTATAGAAAACACGTAAAAAACGCTTGTTTGATTTCAAAATAATCTCTGGCACGAAAGTAATGCTACAGTGCCATTGTGTTGACATGAACCTAATGTTACTCGCGAAAGTAATGCTACAGTGCCATTGTGTTGACATGAACCTAATGTTACTCGCGAAAGTAATGCTACAGTGCCATTGTGTTGACATGAACCTAATGTTACTCGCGAAAGTAATGCTACAGTGCCATTGTGCTGACATGAACCCAATAAAAGGGTACCACACCTTATCTTGTTATTTAGATGAAGTTAAAAAGATACCACACCTTATCTTGTTATATACATAAACCACATTGATATGTGCATCTAAAATACATTAGACTAAATTCGAAACTAACTTAGTTGACTTCCGGAAACTAAACCTCGTCCATTTTTTATCTACAACAGAAATGTTCAACATGCAGATGGAAATATTTACTGTGAGAAGTGAGAGGACCCAATAAAAATCAGGGTGGTCTGTCTGTCGTCCTCACGTTTGTTTGTTTTCCTTGTAACTAGTCTAGAAGGTCAATCTGGTGCAGAGCGGGTAACCGTAGTTAGGTAGCATTAGGACTGAATAGTGACTTATAGGACACAAAGACCACCATGTTTGTCGGTTTTGTCCGTAGGATCACGTGACATGAAAAATGTGACTAGTTTGTTTCCTGTATAAGGCACAAGGGGTCGTTGTTTTATTTCATAATTGTACGTGCCACAACTGGAACTTTGCGCTAAAATTTACGGGACAGCTGTGCTATAATAGCTCATTTGTATTGAGAGTTTGCCCCCCCCCCTCATCTGTCCAACTACCGCGAAAAAAGAATGGCCTATGGATAGAGCCTACTCACATCTGCTCATCTGTATCATCATATTTGTATGTACAGCAACTTTGTTTTACATCGATTGTAGGAGACTCACATTTAAGAAGATCGTGATAGTCTTTAGGCCAGGGTCAAAGGTCATCCTCTCCTGTTTTTGTTTACTTGGCCGTGTTTCCAAGGAACTAAATTATGTAAAGTAACACTGAATCCATATTAGGACAACGACACTGTAGCATTACTTTCGCGAGTAACATTATGTTCGTGTCAGCATAATGGCACTGTAGCATTACTTTCGCGAGTAACATTAGGTTCATGTCAGCACAGTGGCACTGTAGCATTACTTTCGCGAGTAACTTTAGATGAAGTTAAAAAGGTACCACACCTTATCTTGTTATTAGATGAAGTTTAACAAGATAAGGTGTGGTACCTTTTTAACTTCATCTAAATAATAAGATAAGGTGTAGTACCTTTTTAACTTCATCTAAATAACAAGATAAGGTGTAGTACCTTTTAACTTCATCTAAATAACAAGATAAGGTGTGGTACCTTTTTAACTTTATCTAAATAACAAGATAAGGTGTGGTACCTTTTTAACTTCATCTCAATAACAAGATAAGGTGCGGTACCTTTCTAACTTCATCTAAATAACAAGATAAGGTGTGGTACCTTTTAACTTCATCTGAATAACAAGATAAGGTGTGGTACTTTTTTAACTTCTTCTGAATAACAAGATAAGGTGTGGTACCTTTTTAACTTCATCTGAATAATAAGATAAAGTGTGGTACCTTTTTAACTTCATATAAATAACAAGATAAGGTGTGGTACTTTTTTAACTTCTTCTGAATAACAAGATACGTTATGGCACCTTTTTAACTTCATCAACTGCTGGAAAGGTGTTAAATGTTTTAAATAAAAGAAGCCATTCACATCAAGTCAACCCTAACCGGGACATATGGTAAAGTCATATAGACATCTTAAAATGAACCAAAATATGATCCAGAAGGGAAAGAACAGAAGAAACAAACACGTTTTTTTTGTGACAGCTAGTGGCTGATCCAAGAGTCAAGGGAGAATAAATCTGTTTGACCATATGAAGGACAGTTATATGCCAGTCTGTCGTCTTCAGAAAAGGAAAAAAATCTTATTTTCTGACATTGTAGCTGAAAACAAAAATAAACAAGTTGCCTCGTGGGTGATTAATTAGCTACAGATGTGAACTTGAATTTTAAGACACTGCTAAAGTGTTTATTTTATAAGCTGTATAAATAAACAGCTTAGATAGTTTACGTTGATTTACCAGAAATCACATAAAGAAACAAACCTGCCAATAAAGAATTGTTTCCTTGCGCGGACGTGTTCGAAGACTTGGGGTTTTTCAAGATGAAATAAAAAATAGATTAATTTAACAACTGTATAGCTAGAGATTTGATATAGACATATGTTGACATAAGCTTATCATAACAAGAAAACACAGCAGTTAAATGGATATACACAGAATGACATAGATATATGTTGACATAGCCTTATCACAACAATAAAACGGCATATACGGATATACACGTTGTGTTAATATAACCTTATCATTGACAAGCAAGATAAACGTCATTAAGCAAACTGTATAAAATTTTCGTTATAGTTTGTTTGTTGTAAAGCAAAAAGCTTGTGTACTACCCACCGCATGTATCGAAACCCGATTCTTAGCGTTATAAGCCCACTGACTTACCGCTGAGCCACCGGAGAGGATCTCACGATATAGATAATTTAATTCATTTTAAGCTTACCAGATTAGTACCGCACTATTTCGTTTAAAATCCTATCAATATCGCAAGGACAGTATAAGTCTAACATTTTGTGTACGATTATGTGCTGTTCGGAACAATCGGGTTCACTTTTAACGAGCTTTACATTACTACATAAACAATAATACATTTTCAAACACGCTCTTAGTGTGGCATCATTTGACTCTCGTAATGACACCCCCCTCCCCTTCTAGTGGTTCAGCTGTAAGCCTGAGAGCATCTCATGCTAAAAATCGGGTTTCGATACCCGCGGTGGGCAGAGCACAGATAACCCATTGTGTAGCTTTGTGCTTAACGACAAAAAACAAACAAACGAACGAACAACGCGCCTAAAGATTACCACACTTTTAGGCTTAGAGCTACCGCATACGAGAAATTTAAAGATAGTGTCTCAAAGTGGATTATTTTCTTGACAAAAATATATATTTACATCTTGACATGAAGGAACAGCTGCGACGTAAGCATCTTATGTGAAGGTCTAAATGACCTATGAAAAGCGAGAACAGTTCGTTTAAAAACAACAAATGAAACATACCTTCTTTTGATTGTTTGTTTGTTATGGATTTCACGCAAAGCTACACGAGGGCTATCTGCGCTAGCCGTATTATTTTAGCAGTGTAAGACTAGAGGGAAGGCATCTAGTCATCACCACCCACCGCCAATTCTTGGGCTACTCTTTTTACCAACGAATAGTGGGATTGAATAGTGTAATTGTTTGTTTGTTTTTGAATTTCGCGCAAAGCTACACGAGGGCTATCTGCGCTAGCCGTCCCTAATTTAGCAGTGTAAGACTAGAGGGAAGGCAACTAGTCATCACCACCCACCGCCAACTCTTGAGCTACTCTTTTACCAACGAATAGTGGGATTGACTGTCACATTATAACGCCCCCACGGCTGAAAGGGCGAGCATGTTTAGTGTGACGGGGATTCGAACCCGCGACCCACAGATTACGAGTCGAGCGCCCTAACCACCTGGCCATGCCGGTCCCCTTTCTTGGATTGAATGGAAAAAAAAAAAAAGCTTAAGAAGCGAAACTGTTGTGTTTTCGTACATACAATGTAGATGTATGTGTTTGGATTCACTGTAGTTTAACTATTATTTAGTGTATAAACACAATTATGTACATTTTTGACCTTTGCGGAATCAAGATTTTTACGAAATCCGTTGTAATTTGATGAAGTTTGTTTGTTTGTTTGTGTCCACCGCGGGATTTCGAACTCCGGATTTTAGGTTGTAAATCCGTAGACTTACCGCTTCCCCACTGGGGGGACAATATGATGAAGTCCTTTTAGTAAACATTGTAGCAAATTTTAAATAATTTGTTTTATTTTTTTTTAATTTTGCGTACAATTATAGAAAGGCTATCTGCACATAGCCGGGATGATAGCCCTAAATAATTTTGAACTGATGCACTATAGAGAAGGCAGCTAGTAAATAGTACCCACCACCAACTCTTGGGCTACTCTTGTCTGACTGAATAGTGGGATTTGACCGTCACTCCTTTAACGCACTCAAAATGTGAAGTTGCAAATCGTGAACCCTCGGGTATACTGTTTGGGTACGCTAAACATTAAACCACGGCAGGTCCTATCAGACACACCGTCCGTGCACGCTAAACATTAGACCACGGCAGGTCCTATCAGACACACCGTCCGTGCACGCTAACCACCAGACCAAGGCAGTCCCTTGTTTTAAGGTAATAAAATATATATATATGTTACTTTACATAAAATAAATGGTCTTGACACGAAAAAAGGGTTAAGATTTAAATGCTATCACGTACACCGGGGTATAATTTCACGTGTAATCTCTAGGGCAGACTGCTAATTTCGTAAGTTATAAATGTAGCTCAGTAAAACCTCGTGACATGCGCAGAAAAGGGTACCCGCGTAGAAACACTTAATAAAGAAAATATATTTTAAAATGTTAACATGGCAAGCAATGTTTGATAAATGAATAGAATTACTTGTTACAGGTCCATAGGTTTAGTTACAACTGACTGGATTAATTGAAATAT
Source organism: Limulus polyphemus (assembly GCF_000517525.1). Taxonomy (NCBI): domain Eukaryota; kingdom Metazoa; phylum Arthropoda; class Merostomata; order Xiphosura; family Limulidae; genus Limulus; species Limulus polyphemus. The sequence continues at coordinate 48,616 of NW_013668872.1, read as the reverse complement.
TTAGATCGTTGCTACAAGTGCTGTGTAGAGAAACTACGTCATAACTAATGAGTTAGTCCAAATGTTAACACCATAACAACTCGAGATGCAGTTTACGTCTTACAAGAAACGTAACTCTTCAGAAGTTTCGTTACAATTAATGTAAGTTGAACAGTTATATCCTCACGATTAGTGCTGTAATTTGTACTTTAATGAAATGTCTGTAGTCCAGAAACGACAGCTAACGAAAGGCTTAAGTGTTTGTTTCGTCATGGCACGAGCTGCAGGATATCTTTTGGGAAACGCGTGCGATCTACGTCACCTTGGTGTATGACAAGAGCACTATTTTAACTTAGGTACACGATATTTAGATCTAGAACATGTTTAAAAACACTAGGAATGTCTGTAAACGTTCTGGAATAATGGTGCAATAAATATGATTACATAAGTCTTGCAATAATGGTGCAATATACAGTATTTTAAAGTGATGTAATAAATGAAGTAATACAATGAAGTAATAAAATAAATCCAGGCTAAGTAGTTAGCAAACAGGATCACCTCCAAAAGTTGTAATATTTTTAAAACGAGACTCAAAACTCCAGCACTTTCGAACAGTTGACTATTTTTCTTCAGGAGAATAAAGGGAGTGGGAATAAAGTGGGATCACACAGTGATTTAACAAAGTGGGATCACACAGTAACTTAATAAAGTGGGATCACACAGTGACTTAATAAAGTGGGATCACACAGTGACGTAATAAAGTGGGATCACACAATGACTTAATAAAGTGGGATCATACAGTGACTAATAAAGTGGGATCATACAGTGACTTAATAAAGTGGGATCACACAGTGACTTAATAAAGTGGGATCACACAATGACTTAATAAAATGGGATCATACAGTGATATAATAAAGTGGGATCACACAGTGACTTAATAAAGTGGGATCATACCGTGACGTAATAAAGTGGGATCACACAGTGACGTAATAAAGTAAGATTATATACTGAGGTAATAAAGTGGGATCATACCGTGACATAATCAAGTAAAATTATATAGTGACGTAATAAAGTGGGATCATATGACGTAATAAAGTAAGATTATATACTGAGGTAATAAAGTGGGATCATACCGTGACGTAATAAAGTAAGATTATATACTGACGTAATAAAATGGGATCATATGGCGTAATAAAATAAGATTATATAATGGTGCAATAAAGTGTGATCATATAGTGACGTAAATCAAGTAAGATTATATACTGACGTAATAAAGACTGAGTACAGATGCAATAACAATACTTTAACAAAGAATCATGTAATAATTACAGGCGAAACACGAGTAAAAAATTACGATCATCGTAATCCTTGCCTGGACTCGTCCAACACTTCTGTAATACACGATAAGCTTAATGTGATACCTTGTCTGGACTTGAATACACGAAAAGCTTAATATCATATACTGGTATAAGTATGAAAATAAAATACTTAAGCCTACTGAACAGTTTTTCTGACAATTAACTGACAAATATACGAGTGCAAAAAAAACAGAGATTTTTGTTAAAAACCTTGAGATAAAAGTTCGTATAAAAATCTAGGGTTAGTGATATCTAATTATTTAGTAAAATACTGATTCAAATAATCTCAACTAGACCGATGAAGTTGATTGGTTAGATTCGCTCATCTCAATTAGACCGATAAGTTGATTGGTTAGATTCGCTCATCTCAATTAGACCGATGAAGTTGATTGGTTAGATTCGCTCACCATATTCAGATTACTCTGTTGATTGGTTAGATTCGCTCACCATATTCAGATTACTCCAGTTATCTTTAATAACATTATTTTGTTTGACAAAAAAGGGTTTGGAAAAACAAAGCAAAACTCAAAACTAATTGAACGTATTTTACCGATAACTTTTTTTTTACAATAGATTCTAAAAATCAAACTAATACCTGGTATCACTATTCTACATTAGTAAATTTATTAGTCATTGATCTTCTGAAGATTAGTTGATTTTTTACTTCCTACTGTCTATCGTAGGCCTTAGATTATACTGTTCCCGTTACGTTTCAACCATTCCGGATTGCCGGATAGATATATTAAAATGTTTACTTCCTACTGTCTATCGTAGGCCTTAGATTATACTGTTCCCATTACGTTTCAACCATTCCGGATTGCCGGATAGATATATTAAAATGTTTACTTCCTACTGTCTATCGTAGGCCTTAGGTTATACTGTTCCCGTTACGTTTCAACCATTCCGGATTGCCGGATAGATATATGTTCAAATCAAGTATCAGATAAAATGACGGAATAGGCAGAAATACTAACCGAATATCCGTTTCAGTCTCGTTCAAAAAAATCCGTAGATTACAAGAGCAAATAGACAAACAAAGGTTTCGTTGCCTACCTTGAGAATTTGCTAGAAGTTTCCTGAATATCCTCATGTTGCAAGTCTCACGGAAGCTGGATCACTTTCAGCAAACCATTCTTTATAAATCCAATTCTCCGTCTCTTTCCCGACAAATATATAATTATTTCCTTTCCTTCGCCATAAAACTAATATTCAAACAATTTTCCCATATGAGGGTGATCTTTAGATTCTAATAAGTGAATAAAAAAAACATTAGTTGTTTGTTGTTGTTGTTGTTTTCTCGCCGTCTAGTGGTAAAGTAACAGGTTGGTCAGTACGACACCGTGGTCAGTGGTAAATGTGTTTATAGACTGGTTTGTTCTCATTCTTGGCCGGCACAGCACCGTCTGCTTTCAGTACGTGCTATCACATGCACGACTTACTTTCTGGCATAGATGTCGTCCGAAGGAAAACGAAGATGACGACAGTCCGTTGAAGCGCGTGGAACGCAGAACGCGAGAGAGTGAACTGTCGAGCTTGTGTGGTTCTGAAACGGAGGGAGGGTTAGTGGTTTCAGTGGTAAAGCAACGAAGATGAGGGGAATGGGGGGGGGGGAGATTCGAAATAGAAACAAACTGAAAAAACAAAAACAAAATTTATAGCTACTTTACTGTTTCTACCACTACAGAAATATCAACATAACTAACATATAACTACATATATACATACATAAGTTACGGTCTCTGATGGAAATGCTATCACATTTAATCTGCTGTACTATGTACAGAGATATGACTTAGTTGCTATAAATATAAAAATGTAACTTTTGTCTTGAATATTTTCCGTTTCGCAAAAAACGTTTTCAATACAACAAATTACTCGAGAGATATCTGCGCCAGCCGACTCTAATTTAGGGGAAGGGCAGCTAATCAATACCACCCACCGCCACCTCTTCGGCTACTGTTTACCAACGTCACATTATAACGCTCCGTACTGCTGAAAGAGCGACTATGTTTGGTGTCGGGATTCGAACCTGCGACCTCGATGCTATCGATGTTAGGCCTAGAAACGCATTTTCTCGCAAAGTGTTTCCTCTGTATGTAATCTACGTAATATCCACCAAATCATTACTCCAGATTCAACCACACTTCGTTTTATGGTACAAAGTGGGGTGAATTACTTAAAATGACCGTTAACAAACTGGACAGTAAGTTCCGATCTGATCGATGTCGCTTGAGAAACTGTCCAATAGTAACCGAGCTCCGAAACATTCGAAATTATACTGAAAATACAAAAGGCAGAGGAAAAAAAAACACACTAGCATTAATGTGTAAAGTGTGTAAATCAAACAACTAATAAAGTATCCAACATACTTACTTACCAAGACCCCCCACCCCCTCACCCATTACTCACTTAAAGTTCAATCATTTAGGTAATTTTGTGTGTGTTATCTAATTCATTGTTTTCCAAACTGTGGGGCACGCACACTGGAGTAAAGGGCGTACTGGAGGGAGAGGCCCAAAATGATGACGGAAGAAACAGAAGAGATGCAGACGACGATAACCTAACAAAATTATCACTTTAATCTCAAAGCTTCTTTTTTTGCTCTCGCATTTACTCACATTTACTCCTCACAAGCATTTTTCTTAATTAAAAAAATATTAAGAACAGGTAAAGAAAATGTTGATCTTGCGAAAATGTGACGAGGGGGAGCGCAACGGAAATTTTGCTGAGTAAGGGGGGCGCTGCTAATTAAAGTTTAGAAAACACTGATGTAATTAATTTGTAACTACGTCATAGAAAGACGAAGCGGTCGAAGACGCGTCTGACCCTTCTAGGTCAAGTATGGCCTAAATACCGGAAATGTTGATCTTGCGAAAATGTGACGAGGGGGAGCGAAACGGAAATTTTGCTGAGTTAGGGAGGGTCTGATAATTCAAGTTTGGAAAACACTGATGTAATTCATTTGTAACTACGTCATAGAAAGACGAAGCGGTCGAAGACGCGCCTGACCCTTCTAGGTCAAGTATGGCCTAAATACCGGAAATGTTGATCTTGCGAAAATGTGAAGAGGGGGAGCGCAACGGAAATTTTGTTGAGTTAGGGAGGGGCTGATAATTCAAGTTTGGAAAAACACTGATGTAATTCATTTGTAACTACGTCATAGAGAGACGAAGCGGTCGAAGACGCGCCTGACCCTTCTGGGTCAAGTATGGCCTAAATACCGCCCATGCTACAAAAAATAACATACTTGCAGTTCAACGGTAGATTTTAATATTGAAAAATTCATTTATGAACTAACATAACGTTCTGAAGTTTTTGTTACGTGAAGGCAACAGATGCGTATATCCATATCAACGGATCTAACGTGGTATTTTGGTTAGCGTGTCGAGCTGTGTATCATAAGGTCCAAGGTTCGAGTCCGCTCTTTTAATTGTTATAAAAATGACAGTTAATTCCGATATCTAACTAAGGGTAGCCGCGTAGGCGGTGATGACTGGTTATCCCGTCTCTTATTAACAGTTAAATAATTAGAAACAACTATACCTAAACCTTGAGGTCTCTGACTGACCTTAAAGACCATTATACATCAGTAAACTGAACTGATGCTCGACATCATTTAAATATGGACAAATAAATACAATGTTGTTGGTTTTCAAGGCAAGAAAATGAGTTCCTATTAACTCAGACAACCCAACCAACCACCTTTAGTTATCTGTCTCGAATACAACATTACACTAGCCAGTAGAATCAAAACAGAAGGAGGTTGGAAACAGTTTTTTTATCACGACTTCCGGGACAAAAAGTCCCCTCTAACCACGAGGTTTGACTTACAGTTTTGTTTTTCTTTCCTTTAATCTCCACTCATTTCACACAAAAAACAAACGTTTTAAAGCATCTAATGACTCATTAACGTGAAAGCAGAAAACACAGAAGGAAGACCTTAATTAAACACCGGAAGCAGCAGGGTAACACGGGAAGCGGATCACACGTGCGAATATACGCGTATCAAACGAACTCTTAAAAAACATACTTAATAGACTACGTAATCAATAGTGTTTTGTATAAACGGGAAACGGAAATAAAAAAAAAGTTCTCATAGGGTTTTTATTTATATACATAATAATTCAACATTTAAAATCAAAGCAATATATATAAAACATTTTTCTTCGCCAAATTACGATTTAAACGTCGAAAGTTAACGAAGCATTAGAAAACATTAGAACCAAAATTTGTGATAAAAATCTCATAAACTTCGGATATTTCTCATTTTCCAGCTCACTTGACGAGTTCTGGTAATACACGAAAGGCCTCTTGGGCAGTGACTTGTAGGAGACAAAAGGTAGATCTGAAATGCTATTTTTCACAAACCCAATTTTCAATCCGAAATGGAGAAATTGGGAGGAATGTAGAAAAAATAAAACACCTGAAATGTAAGCGACTTTTTATCAGAAATTTTAGGCCTAATGATTTTGTCAGCTGTTTTATTTAAATTGTAACTTTTAAAATATTAAACCGCAACTATATAAAAAGCGTTTCAGAGAACATTTTCCTCTCATCATTCCACACAACTGACAAGTTCTTGCATTAAACAATTTTTTTTTATCAACAAGATGTGCGAAACTTTTTACGTTTTTTTTTGTCAACAAATGTGATGTTGAGTTAAAATATTTTGACAGCGAAAATTATTTTTCAACATTTAAACAACGCCTGCCACTATCTTCAGTTAGAAACGTCAACACGATTTCAACTCGCGCAATTAATAACTTATAAAAAAAATACAGCGCCATCTTTTGATAACTCTTCAAATATCTGTCTACAAAGACGACGTGATGAACTCCAGTCCACTTAAGATCTTCGAGGTGGACTCGTAATTCCAACATTGACGAAAGAAGCTAGTTGATAAAAGGACCTAACCACAATTTTTATATATCTCCTGCCTAACGATTCGGAATTCGTCCAGCGTAAACACCACGAAAACACATATAACACGAAGTCGCCTTATCTTGGATTACACCTCCATGCGAGGAAGCTATACGAGGGCTATCTGTCCCTAGCCGTCTTCATTTTGAACTAATTGGAGGAAGACAAAGAGCCAAATAGCACCTTCTTCTATTTCTTAGTTTATTCTTGTCACTCTTATAACACAGTCACGGCTCCAAAGTACGGAATAAAACACAAACCATAAACACTCGGATCCTCAGTACGGGCATGCTATCCACAACACTACTTCCGCTCACAAGAAAGTGTTACAATTTAAGTCAAAGAATCACATAAATTACCCGTCCCCCCCCCCCCCGGTGAGTCAGCTGTAAGTTTAGAGACTTACAACGCAAAACTCCGGGGTTCGATTCTCCGCGGTGGAAACAGCAAATGGCCCATTGTGGCCTTGCGATAAAACAAATCCACAAACATATAAATTACTTTACCCCTCCCCAGTGGTACGGCGGTATGCTTACGGACAACGCAAAAATTCGGGACTCGATTCTCTACGGTGGACACAAATCCATAAACACATACATACTTTGCCCCCCTCCCCACACACACACAAAGTGGCTTAACGGTAAATATGAGGACTTATGACGCTAAACATCACGCTTCGATATCTATGGTCGGGACAGCACAGATATTCCATTGTGTTGCTTTCCGCTTAACATCAAACAAAGAAACTAAAAATGTATTAGTTTGATGAAAG
>NW_013668872.1:39086-41465 GCF_000517525.1 Limulus polyphemus | reverse complement strand
CAAACAAACAAACAAACAATCTATGGTCGGGACAGCACAGATACTCCATTGTGTTGCTTTCCGCTTAAAATTAAACAAAGAAAATTAAAAATGTATTAGTTTTGATGAAAAGTTGGAATGTACCTAGCGCTCGACTGGCAATTTGAGGATCGCGGGTTCGAATCCCCCGTCACACCGAACACGCTCGCCCTTTAAAGCGTAGGGTAATTATAATATGACAGTCAATCCCACTATTCGTTGATAAAAGAGTAGTCCAAGAGTTGGCAGTGGGTTGTGATGAATAGCTGTCTTTCACTGCTAAATTGTGGACGGCTAGCGCAGATAGCCCTCGTATAGCTTTGCGCGAAATTCAACACAAACCAAACATGTTTAAAACAGTGAAAAGGGGAAAGGAAGAGGTCATCTACACCTGACCTTCCCACCGATTAAAAAAACAGCAACAGTGAAAAAATTTAAAACTTCAATATTCTCAATGTCATTTTTTTTTCAAATCCAGTTTCTCACAGGGAAATATCATTTTATCAACTTTCATTAATTCCTGCTTTCTGGACACATGTGTCACAACAACAATTAAAGAACGAATTTCACATTTTAAATGAAGAGAAATAATTATATTTCTGTAAACAAAGATTTTTTTTACAAACTGAAACGTTCCAAAATAGGTTGTTATTGGCTATTACAAGTTCTAAAGGTTAAGCTCATGAAAAATACGATTTAAGGTATCACAGGAAGTCCTGCATTATGAGATAAAATCCCGAGAACACCAATTTCAGATTTAACGAGCTCAGCTAAGTCGATTGCTATGAAATGTTTTTAATCCGGTATATAGGAACTGAAGTTGATGTAAAATTTTGATATACACACATGCAATCCTTGACAGCTATGACAAGATTCAATAAATCAATAACAAATTATTACAGGAAAATAAACAACTTTTTCGTAACACGTGAAATAAACGTGATTCGAGTTCTACGATTTCAGCATCATCACGTCATCATTCTGCAGTACCTGAAACTTAACTCGTCTCTTTGGTCGTGCTCTCCACACGTCAACACCCAAATTCACTACTTATAATTGTATATGGATGATTTATCACCCAAGGATGCAACTGTAAGACCCGCCTTGAACCAAAAGCACGTTTCACGTTATCTGTCGAGAGACAATTTCTGCAAGTGTCAGAAGGATGCATCTCGTGTAGGAAATGGCACGTGCATGTACAAGACAACATCACATAAGGACCCATACTAGAATTACACACGAATGTTTGAGTAAAAATGGCACGTGCATGTACAAGACAACATCACATAAGGACCCATACTAGAATTACACACGAATGTTTGAGTAAAAATGGCACGTTGGTAGTTGCGACTAGAAGTAATATAAATCATTAAAACTGTTGGAAAGTTAGAAGCAAACATTTATGTTCCTTGTATTTATGGCAAAACTACTCAGGCTACCCGTCACCGTCCCCAACTTAGAATTACTGACCAGATGGAAGGAACCAGTTAGCAGCTCAGTATCACCCAGCATCCACGCCAAGTAGTTGATTGTCGCTCTTATAACGCAATCACAGCTTCAAAAAATCCAGAGTAAATTTTAAGAACTTACGAGTGAATGTAAAGAATACGTTATAACTAGCAAACTCGTGGGCCTATGGTCCACATTTACAGGGTCGCTATAATGTCAGTTTCACGCTTGAACTACCGTATTTACGTGCTCTAATGTGAATCAAAGCCACATTTAGGAGCAGGGGTTTTCGGGAAATCGCCAAGGAGCGTGGTGAAAATGTTACCTTTGTGCAAACCTCGGGACCGAATCGACGATGTGGCTTTGGTATAAGAAAACACACACACACACATATCTTAGCGGTTATTGTTTGATGCTGTATGTTTATTACAAGTGGAAAGTTTGTACTTATCGGTAAATACTGAAAAATTAAAGATGGCCGCCATATTTTGTTTTTCAATGGAATCAACTAATCAAATTGTTTAAAGGAGATGTAGAAATCTTGGGGCGGAAGGTCGTACGGGGTTAAACCCCATTTTTAGAAGATAACAGCGTAACCCGTGTTTACTTCACAAGCGACAGTGTAACCCTGTGTTTACCTCACAAATGGCAGTATAACCCAGTGTTTACTTCACAAGCGACAGTGTAACCTGTGTTTACTTCACAAGCGTCAGTGTAACCAGTGCTTATTTCACAAGCGACAGTGTAACCCGTGTTTACTTCACAAGCGACAGTGTAACCTGTGTTTACTTCACAAGCGTCAGTGTAACCCGTGTTTACTTCACAAACGACAGTGTAACCCGTGTTTACTTCACAAACGACAGTGTAACCCGTGTTTACTTCACAAACGACAGTGTAACCCCGTGTTTACTT
>NW_013668872.1:35051-38310 GCF_000517525.1 Limulus polyphemus | reverse complement strand
GTTTCATTACTAGAAGTTCATCATTTATAAGTTTCACTACTGGAAGTTCATCATTAGGTTACATCATTTATAAGTTTCACTACTGGAAGTTCATCATTAGGTTACATCATTTATAAGTTTCACTACTGGAAGTTCATCATTAGGTTACATCATTTATAAGTTTCATTACTGGAAGTTCATCATTAGGTTACATCATTTATAAGTTTCATTACTGGAAGTTCATCATTTATAAGTTTCACTACTGGAAGTTCATCATTAGGTTACATCATTTATAAGTTTCACTACTGGAAGTTCATCATTAGGTTACATCATTTATAAGTTTCACTACTGGAAGTTCATCATTAGGTTACATCATTTATAAGTTTCACTACTGGAAGTTCATCATTAGGTTACATCATTTATAAGTTTCACTACTGGAAGTTCATCATTAGGTTACATCATTTATATGTTTCCAGCTTACGAGGGCTAAAGGAGAGATTTGTCTTTAAGCTGCTTTATAGGCTTAAGTCAAGATTTTGTTTGTTTGTTGCCACACAATAGGCGGTCCGTGCTGTGCTCACCGCGGTATCAAAACCGGATTTTTTAGCTTCATAAGCCTTCAGATTTACCGTTTAGTCATTGAAGGGCTTAAGTCAAGGTAAAAACAAGCAACAAAGAGCACAAGTTAAGTTTATACCCAAATCCAGACGTCAACAAACGAAGTTTTGAACCGTCAGTTTTCACTGCTAATTACAGCAATTCTGACTCGTTGGACACGAAAAGCTAAAAATACTAACAGACGACAGGAAAGACAAAAGAGAAAAAAAACAGTGATTTATAGCTTACGTGGGAAACAACACCCCTAAAGTCACTTCTGGGGAGATTTTTTTTTTCTCTAAATAACACTCACTCTCCAAGATTCCCCCCTCCCTCCCAGTTATTGCTTATATTTCAACTCTTATTTCGTCATAGCACGTGAATTAATATGAGGAAAGTTGTCGCGGAGTCAAGCTTACATATGTTAACAGAAACACTGTGTATACAAGCACACTGCGTTCCAGTCATACTTCTTTAAAGGATTAATAAGTTTTCAAACTAATTTCTGAAATGTTAAGAGATTCAATTCTTAAAAGTTCGTTTTGATTCTCCAGACATAAATATACGAAACAAGTTCAGACGGTGAATTCCGAGTTTCTTAACACAAAATTCAACACGAAAGTTTCTGTTGGAAGAAGAAAAAACAACAACAATAATAATACGGTGTCTTGTTTTAGAATTTTAGCTTATTTTGTATCAACACACACTAGAGGGACAGTAATAAGACAACAGCAAACCATCGCCAACTCCTGGACTATCTTGTACGATCGAATAATAAGATCCAAAGCCCCGAAGTGCTCTTCATTCAAGCAACAGGACGCGAACCATGAATCCTTAGACTCACATACCAGAGACGCTAACTTCCGGGCAATGATGATGCCTATAGATAACTTTATAATTCACAGTTAGATATAATCATATTACACAACACGATAAAACCAAAAACATGAAATGTTCTAAAGTATATACAATTCGTCAAGTCACCAACAGTTAAAATACACTTTTGGGAACAATCACACCCCCTAGGTGGCGTAATGGTAAGCCTAAAGACTCACAACGTTAGAAACTGAGTTTCGATACCTGCAGTGAGTAGAGCACAGATTTTTAGTTTTGGGCTTAACAACAGGCAAATGGACCAAACACTGTTTCCATTATCTTACATACTAAAATATTCACAATTTACAAGACCAGTTCTTAGATATTAAAATATTCACAATTTACAAGACCAACCCTTACATACTAAAATATTACAATTTACAAGACCAGTTCTTACATATTAAAATATTACAATTTACAAGACCAGTTCTTACATATTAAAATATTACAATTTACAAGACCAGTTCTTACATATTAAAATATTACAATTTACAAGACCAGTTCTTACATATTAAAATATTCACAATTTACAAGACCAACTTTTACATACAGCTATATTTTATATCATTAGACAAGATTAAATTCAAGTCGGTTCTCCTTGAAATGTAGAAAAAAACTAGCATACTCTCTCGTTTGTCCTTCATAAACAATGAATTATTATTTTGTTACATAGCAGCGACTATACTGTCATTTAGCGTGGTTTGAAGGCACAAACACATAAAACAAAGATCAACTTGGACGGTTTGTTTCTAAAATATACTACTCACCCCACCCCACCCTGTATCCGTCTTTTCGCTGCAAGTCTTGCTTGCATTACACCTCTTATTTAGGCTAAATATGTTGTAAAAAAAAAAAAAAGGTTGACAATTTGTTTAATACGACACACGTGCCGCAATGGTGGTCGCGAGGAGGAACGATCACGTGAGCTAAAGAATCTAAGCCTAACGTTGCAGATTCTTTTGTAATGTGGTCGTAAATGGATTTGATCTTCGTCGTAATTGGCCAGTAAAATGCATTTCCCACCGAAATGCGAATACCTGAAGCCCCCAACGGCTGCTACTTAGGTAAGCCGTTAACGGAAATTTTGGCTGTTGGTCTTACTGAAGTAAAAGTCTTCCTTGGTGAATAGTAATAAATCAAGACTCTGAACGACTAAAGTTCAATGTCCTTTTATCAGTAGACTTAAACTTAAGAATGTGATGACATGGTGAAAAAACTAAAGAGCATACGTTAGCCTAAGTTAATGTTAGTTCAAAAATTACACAGTATTTGATATTTACCCATTCCTTTCGCGTCTTATTGAACATTTAACTCGTAAAACTGATTCTTTAGACAACTTGTCTCATTGTAACCTGTAACTTAAAGATAAAACTGATTCTTTAGACAACTTGTCTCATTATAACCTGTAACTTAAAGATAAAACTGATTCTTTAGACAACTTGTCTCATTATAACCTGTAACTTAAAGATAAAACTGATTCTTTAGACAACTTGCCTCATTATAACCTGTAACTTAAAGATAAAACTGATTCTTTAGACAACTTGTCTCATTATAACCTGTAACTTAAAGATAAAACTTATTCTTTAGACAACTTGTCTCATTATAACCTGTAACTTAAAGATAAAACTGATTCTTTGTCTAAAGAATCAGTTTTATCTTTAAGTTACAGGTTACAATGAGACAAGTTGTCTAACTTATCAGTTTTATCTTTAAGTTACAGGTTACAATGGGACAAGTTGTCTAAAGATTCAGTTTTATCTTTAAGTTACAGGTTACAATGGGACAAGTTGTCTAAAGAATGAGGTTT
>NW_013668872.1:33218-34276 GCF_000517525.1 Limulus polyphemus | reverse complement strand
CATTCTTTAGACAACTTGTCTCATTATAACCTGTAACTTAAAGATAAAACTCATTCTTTAGACAACTTGTCTCATTATAACCTGTAACTTAAAGATAAAACTGATTCTTTAGACAACTTATCTCATTATAACCTGTAACTTAAAGATAAAACTGATTATTTAAACAACTTATCTCATTGTAACCTGTAACTTAAAGATAAAACTCATTATTTAAACAACTTATCTCATTATAACCTGTAACTTAAAGATAAAACCCATTCTTTAGACAACTTATCTCATTATAACCTGTAACTTAAAGATAAAACTGATTATTTAAACAACTTATCTCATTGTAACCTGTAACTTAAAGATAAAACTGATTCTTTAGACAACTTATCTCATTATAACCTGTAACTTAAAGATAAAACCCATTCTTTAGACAACTTGTCTCATTGTAACCTGTAACTTAAAGATAAAACCCATTCTTTAGACAACTTGTCTCATTCTAACCTGTAACTTAAAGATAAAACTCATTCTTTAGACAACTTGTCTCATTGTAACCTGTAACTTAAAGATAAAACTCATTATATAAACAACTTGTCTCATTATAACCTGTAACTAAAAGATAAAACTCATTATTTAAACAACTTGTCTCATTGTAACCTGTAACTTAAAGATAAAACTCATTATATAAACAACTTGTCTCATTATAACCTGTAACTTAAAGATAAAACTCATTCTTTAGACAACTTGTCTCATTATAACCTGTAACTAAAAGATAAAACTCATTATTTAAACAACTTGTCTCATTGTAACCTGTAACTTAAAGATAAAACTCATTATATAAACAACTTGTCTCATTATAACCTGTAACTTAAAGATAAAACCCATTCTTTAAACAACTTGTCTCATTATAACCTGTAACTTAAAGATAAAACTGATTCTTTAGACAACTTGTCTCATTATAACCTGTAACTTAAAGATAAAACTCATTCTTTAGACAACTTGTCTCATTGTAACCTGTAACTTAAAGATAAAACTCATTATCTAAACAACTTGTCTCATTGTAACCTAGTAAC
>NW_013668872.1:28752-32718 GCF_000517525.1 Limulus polyphemus | reverse complement strand
TAAAACTGATTCTTTAGACAACTTGTCTCATTATAACCTGTAACTTAAAGATAAAACTGATTATTTAAACAACTTGTCTCATTATAACCTGTAACTTAAAGATAAAACTCATTCTTTAGACAACTTATCTCATTGTAACCTGTAACTTAAAGATAAAACTCATTATATAAACAACTTGTCTCATTGTAACCTGTAACTTAAAGATAAAACTCATTATATAAACAACTTGTCTCATTATAACCTGTAACTTAAAGATAAAACTCATTCTTTCAACAACTTGTCTCATTATAACCTGTAACTTAAAGATAAAACTCATTATTTAGACAACTTGTCTCATTGTAACCTGTAACTTAAAGATAAAACCCATTCTTTAGACAACTTGTCTCATTGTAACCTGTAACTTAAAGTAGTTACATAAATGTAAAGCTTCCTAACATTAAAATCTGAGGTTCAATACCTGAGATTGGCACATCACAGACAGCCCATAGTATAATTTTGCACTTAATTACAAAGAAATAAAAGCAAGAGTCCTAGTGGTCAAAGGTGTATTAATTTATTCCATGTATACAATGTACCAGGCAAACATGTTCTGTAAGTATCACAGACCAAAACATAAGTTTTGTAAATAACTTAATTTTGTTAATTCTGTCTTTTTTTTTTTTGTATTGTCAAGAATATATTTTGGTGCAAATTGATGGTTCATTACTTACCTCTTTGCCACTAGGTGGCGCTGCAGTGTTATTTCTGTTAAACACTTAATGGCAGGTACAGTGATTGCAAGAAAACTTGCTAATACTGGTTTGAAATTTCAATTTTAGCAAATATAGTTCACTAGCCCCACCTGTTAGCAACACGAGCAATTAAACATCTCAACTAAAACTTTATAACAAATCGAATCTGTTATATTCAATGTAAATGTAGTTTAACGACACATTTTTGTAATCTTTAAATACATGCGTGCGATATCTGCTGAAACCATTCTTCCATCATCCGTTTGTGACTCAACCAGTAAGTAATGTATTTTTTTTTTCCAAGTCTGTTACAAAATGTGATTTCAGGTTTTACAAGTTATGATAATTTTTCCTGATTATGTATCCTTGTATGACTTGACACGTATTTTAAATTATTAAAAAAATATCAAAATCACACGACTTTCTTCCAAACTAGATTGAGATATGAAAAATAATCTTTTGACATTGGATAAAAAATTTTTTTGAAAATCAATAAAATTCTATAAAAAAAAACAATTTTTTCACTACAAAAAAAATTTAGTAAAACAAAATTTTGTTAGCAGTTACCACAAAATTTTCAACTAATTTACGGCTACATTTGAGTACCTAAGAACCACTTTACTATTCAAATTTAATATTGTGATTACCTTTACGGTGGAAATGTCAGTACCTAAAAGCCGATCATCTTGAGGCAACGTATGATTAACAACAATAATTGTCCATTGCCTTTAGATGGCCAACACCTATTTAATTTGAAACTAAAAATCTCGACTATAAAGTTCATTGTGATATTAAACATAATTATTCAGTGTGAATCGCATCTCTTAATATTCAAATTTATCATGAACGAATGATAAAAAGCAGAAAAATTAGTTCAATAGTTAGTTGTAAGTACTACACTGATTTAAATCTTCCATTCTACAAAACTGGCTTGCACATCAACGTTCCATGAAACTTCGTAAAGCAGAAATAAAACCGAATACATCACGACAAAGACTTTTCAATGGAAAGACCATCCCGTATTCTTTAACGACTCACAACACAAGCCACAACTAAAGTATTAATAAAAACAAAAACAGCAGTTTCATGTACTATAAAGCTTACTTAATAATGCTCATCGACTAACTAATGGGTAATTTACAGCGACTGTTTCGGAACTGCGAGAAATATATATGAAAATATCAAGCTTTCTAAGAATGAAATTAACATTTATTTGTAGTTTCTCAGTATTGAGGAGCAACATTACAAGTAAATAATACAGTATTCATATGAACAGAATGTTCTGAACCATTCATATACTAGCTATTTATTCTAAAATTTACACGTAGATAGTATTAATAATATAGAAATAAAGTGATACTTGTATATACTTTGACTTCATTAAATAATTTATTCTACATTAAATGATGACTGGTTTAGAACACTGCAGTTGAGAAGACACTGGAAGTCCAGTAACTTTCCCTTTTTTATTGGTCCGAGAAGTTAACGGACTGGAAGAATGTGAAGTCAGCCTGGAAGAAAAAAAAAAAGTGTTTCCTCTACAGAAAGTTACATTTAAAAATCACCAAATCTTCATTATACAGGGCTACCTTATATCTTTCATTTAGTAATTGCTGTATTTAAATTACTTTAATTTCTCTCTAATGCTCAGACATTCCATAATTACACTTTTAGCACCAAACCTATATAACGTTCAAAATCGTTTGTTTCTTGAATTTTGTGCAAGGCTGTTCCAGAACTAGCTGTGCCAGCCATCCCTAATTTTGAAGTGATAGACCAGAGGGAAGGCAGTTAGTCAACATCATCCACATCCAACTTTTGTCGGACCAAACAGTGGGATTTGACTGTGACTCTTATAATGCAACATGGTCCCAACGTGCAGAGTGAGTTTTTTTTTCTCCCTTGTAACAGGATGAAAATCACAGAACCCCAGATCAATGGCCCAGAATGCTAACCACTGGGCTACAGTCAGCCCACGTTCAAAACTAAATTGTCTTCCTGCACTGACATTTTCATTATTCTTTCAGAGGTGGAAACTTTAATGGGATCTCATTTAATTTATACTTAAATACCAAACCTCATCTGAAACTTTAAATTTAAAGTGCTAATTATTATAAGTAAAGAGATAAAAAAAGGAATGTTTGCATCAGATGTGACACACTATTTCAAAGAATTTATTCACAACTACTACTAACCAACGGTAAATTAACACAATGATATTTATTTTAAAGAAACCACACAACATGTTTTTACCACACCTGAGCCAGTTGTTTTAAGGTACGACACAAAACTAAGCACTCGTATTTACATACAAAGATGGGTGGGAAACGATCAGAGGAACGATGTTACGCGAGAGCAAGAAAAGTCTATAACCTTAGAAAACTGTCAGGGCTAGTTAAGCATGAGAAAGAATAAACTCAGCCAAAGTTTGCTGGTGTTACCACTACGGTCAAGTTGTAGAGCTCAATCACCTGCTTTTATCATTTCTTTAAGAAGAGAAGTTGATTCCAAAGTATTGTATGACTAAATAAAAATTGATG
This sequence comes from Limulus polyphemus, assembly GCF_000517525.1. Lineage (NCBI taxonomy): Eukaryota > Metazoa > Arthropoda > Merostomata > Xiphosura > Limulidae > Limulus > Limulus polyphemus. The sequence goes on along the minus strand of NW_013668872.1, from coordinate 29,447 downwards.
AGCTGACTTTCCTCTGTGATGTGACCTTAATGTTTTCCCTTTGCATCTGATTTACAAAAAATTATAAATTTGTTCAATATATTTCTTACCACATTCACGTGAGATACTATGTACACCTTGTTTTTTGTTCTTTCTGTAGTACTCGTTTCGAGTTACGTAAAAAAAGCAGCTTATCGTATGTGAAGATTTAAATGTGGTTGTTACATTACCAAATACAGAGACCAATTCAGTAGCAATTTCTGACACACAACAGAAATGAAAGAAATTTGTGTTTTTGTTTCTTACTGTAACAATCACTGGGGAACTTTTCCTTCCCACAGCTGGAAGCTGATGGAGTTAATTGTGATTTTTTCTTCCCACAGCTGGAAGCTGATGGAGTTGAGATTTTCTCTTCCCACAGATGGAAGCTGATGGAGTTAATTGTGATATTTTATTTCCCACAGCTGGAAGCTGATGGAGTTAATTGTGATTTTTTTTCCTCCCACAGCTGGAAACTGATGGAGTTGTGATTTTCTCTTCCCACAGCTAGAAGCTGATGGAGTTGAGTTAACTGTGAATTTTTCTTCCCACAGCTGGAAGCTGATGGTGTTGTGATTTTCTCTTCCCACAGCTAGAAGCTGATGGAGTTGAGTTAACTGTGAATTTTTCTTCCCACAGCTGGAAGCTGATGGAGTTGAGTTAACTGTAAATTTTTC
>NW_013668872.1:20825-27903 GCF_000517525.1 Limulus polyphemus | reverse complement strand
GTGACTTTTCCTTCCCACAGCTGGAAGCTGACGGAGTTAATTGTGATTTTTTTCTTCCCACAGCTGGAAGCTGATGGTGTTGTGATTTTCTCTTCCCACAGCTAGAAGCTGATGGAGTTGAGTTAACTGTGAATTTTTCTTCCCACAGCTGGAAGCTGATGGAGTTGAGTTAACTGTAAATTTTTCTTCCCACAGCTGGAAGCTGATGGAGTTGTGATTTTCTCTTTCCACAATTGGAAGTTGATGGAGTTGAGTTAACTGTGATTTTTTCTTCCCACAGGTGGAAGCTGATAGAGTTGTGATTTTCTCTTCCCACAGCTGGCAGCTGATGGAGTTGTGATTTTCTCTTCCCACAGCTGGCAGCTGATGGAGTTGAGTTAACTGTGATTTTTTCTTCCAACTGCTTGATATGCCACATGTAACTATTACTCTGGACACTGAGCTATCCAGACCTAGCACTGCTGTATTTTTGGACATGGGAACACATCAGGTCAATAGTTTATGCCTCACGTCCAGCTAACTTGCTGCTCTCAAGGAGCACATATGCAGCATACTCGAATGTAAAGTTGATAAGACACAGCAGTAACTAAGAAGTCAACTTTCTCATAACTTGAGTGATTTTATAACCTGTTAAGCAATAAACTCTTAAACAACTTTCTTAGCAATTTGTAAAAGTAAGGAAAACATCCAAGTAGAGGTGTAGCATATAAGGTGTTAATATTCGACCTTATTTTATCCGACAACCAAACTTACACGTATTTTCACCCTCTACACTCTGTATTAGGTTAAACTTAGGCTTACAACTCATAAACCTAAAAAAACAATATTTTTGGTACAATCAAATCATGTTGAAAGCTACATCTCAGGGTAAATTTCACTAACAAAATAAAAATGCTAGTATGAAATAAAAACATTAGAAATGTCAAAAAATAAATCTTTTCAGAAAATGGTTCTAATATCCACAAAACAGGGGTGAAGGTTTTACATACCATACTGTTTCAATTTGTTAATTTTTCTTTCTTCGAAACTGGAGAGAGAGGTAAAAAGCAAAAACAACTGTTTAAGATAATTTGTACCAAATATATTGGGAAAAGCCGCACTTATCTGCTTGCCCAACCATTTTGAAGCTCCAATTAACCAAAAAAGAATTCTGAAAGCACAAAACATACTTTGATTTACTTGGAGTTGAAGTCAGAGCAGGGGAAGACAAAGATATGTCAAGGATCTTCGAAGATGGAGTAAGAATGCCAAAACCAGGAAAGCTACTTGTTCGATGCACACTTGTTACGGTTTTGTAAGAACTATCAGCTGAAAAGGAAAACGTGAAACATTACGCAGAAAGACTTTAAAAAAGTAATCAAAAATACAAGAACCTAAAATCATTTTTTTTAAAAATAATGCTTGTTTAGTGACGATATTTTTTATAAAGAATAATTTATATAAAATAAGCTCTCTCCCATAAGCTGTAGAAGCAACATTTTAATCCCTGGAGTGATCCTAACAAACAGGTTTGATTGCACGAGTTAACTTTATTAACTACCAAGTTTCTTTGCTTTTAAATTCATGATTAAAGAACACAGATGTATTTTCAATAAAAACTTTGGATGCTGCCAGAAACAACAGATGATGCTAGTTTTACTTATTGCCAGTGGAATAGATCAATTTAAAATACTCGTATTAAAGTTACGAAAAACTATAGTTGGAACAACAATACGTATTTAATTATTTTAAACTACATGTAACAAAAATTCCTAAAACTACAAATTTATAAAATGAAATAGCATTCGTTCAATTACTTACCTAAAAGTAAACTGATTATATATCCGTTAAAATATCGTTCATATATATACTTTAATATTAAGTTTTATAATAAAACGTATATATATCTGTTAAAGAAAGTATTAACTATTTAAACAGAAGATATGTTTCACAATAACAAAATGTGTGATCTTTCACATAAAAACTTAATGATACAAGAATAAACTTTATTGATGTAAACAAATGAATGGTTATGTTTTTCCTGCTTCTTTACTCATTTGGTTATTACCTTTTTGATTGGGATTACTGGTGTTTCTTATTTTATTAATTCTCTGACCTCCTGGCCTAATCATCTGTGATATGGGTACTATGGCTTTCAAAGGAGCACGTTTCAATGTTCCCGAGGCTTTTGATCCGTGAAGTTTAGTCTCTGATATCTCGGCGGTGATTGGTTGTTTCAGATCAGGTCTTCCACCTCTGGCCTTGCTAGTTGTTTGGCCAAGTTGAGGTTTCACGGGGAGTTGGTCTCTCGATAAGTTTTCGTCTGAACATAATGCTCTCGGCAGTCTCGACTTACGAGGAAGAAATGAAGAACTGGACAGGGATGACGCTGAAGACCCAGAACTGCTATGATATCTTGACAGTGAATTGGGGGTTTTTAATCCGGATGTTGTTGCATTTCTCGACTGAAAGCAAGGTAAAAATTATAGACTCCTTGAGGAATGAACAGACTACCCCTTAAAAAAAATGAGTGCCTTTCTGGCCTACTGATATATTTTATTAACAACTGCAGAAACAAACTCAATATCATTTCTTTTTCCAATTATCTCTAGAGTTACTGATTTAACACAACTAATTGTATACCTAAAATCAACAGCTAGTTTGTTAATATCAGTCAAAGTTTCAGTATATTTTTTCTCTTAAGACTTATAAACTGTGCATTGTAAACACAGAACGAGTAAAACAAGAGCAAGATTACTTCAGTAACATTTAGGCCAAGGAAATACCCTTATGACTCCAACTTTTCTTCATCCACTCACTATATTTTAAAGATATTAAACTAACCAGGGATTCATTTTGCTATATCTATATCTAATATATCAAGTGCTGAAAAGATCTTTATCTAATACCAGGACTCTGAACTAAATAAACTAGATGAAGTGTAATTTAAATCATAAAACGTCGGAATTAGGGTGAATATTATGTAACACTATACATTATAACTGTAAAAAACAACACATTTTTTTTTCTTTCTTGTAGCAATGTAAAAGTTTCTATCGACTGAGCTTCAGCTTTTTGATAACTGTAAGATGGAAACTTTAAAAGTTGGACATGTTAAAAAAACTATAATGTTTGACAGTACATAAATAACCTGTTTTTAGAACACAAACATGCTTAAATTTTATGACCAAACATATCTGCAGATTATGCTGTAAAACCTCGGATAATTAAGGAGGAAAATTATCATAGCTACCAACCTTGGAATAAGAAACAGACTCCTTTGATCCTTGCGAGTTGCTCAATGATGTTTCAGTTTTGCTTTTTTCTGAAGACATCTTTACAGGAAAAAAAAAATTTTACATTAATTTTATGATCATGTAAAAAAAAATCAAAACTAAATCCTTCTACCTAAAATTGTCTACATCTATTTCAGTTAGCTGGTTCTCATAATAACCCCTTCCATATGATGTTTTTTTGGAAATAAGCTAAAAAAAAAAGGCAGTTTATTTTGCTTTTTGATAGCCTATTGTAATACATGATAACATGTAATCAAATGTGGACAAATAATTAAAAGTTCATTGAGAAACGGTTTGCCCTAATTAAACTCGTACAATATGAAGGGCACCCAAGTTATCTTGGGCAAATCACATAAGAGGAGATAGTATACTGGAATGTAAGTATAAAAAACAACATTATTTGGAGATAAATGTTTAGTTGAACCAGTTTTTAAGCATTGATTAGTGTTTATTATTGGAAATTAAAATATACATATAACTAGAGAAACATGTTTTATCACTAGACCCTTGACAACTAGAGAAACATGATGTATAACTAGACCCTTGGTAACTAGAAAAAGATGATGTATAACTAGACCCTTGACAACTAGAGAAACATGATGTATAGCTAGACCCTTGACAACTAGAGAAACATGATGTATAACTAGACCCTTGACAACTAGAGAAACATGATGTACAACTAGACCCTTGACAACTAGAGAAACATGATGTACAACTAGACCCTTGACAACTAGAGAAACATGATGTATAATTAGACCCTTGACAAGTAGAGAAACATGATGTATAGTTAGACCCTTGACAACTAGAGAAACATGATGTATAACTAGACCCTTGACAAGTAGAGAAACATGATGTATAGTTAGACCCTTGACAACTAGAGAAACATGATGTATAACTAGACCCTTGACAACTAGAGAAGGATGATGTATAATTCAGCCTTTTCAATAAAGTAACCTAAGAAAGTAAGCAGATTAAAAATCAGCCACATAATTACAATCTTGTATTAAATAAAGCTATAATGATTTGTAAAAAAAAACCCAGTAAAATATAAATTTTTTCCCATTTTTCAGACGAAATTTAACACCATATTACTAAATTCTACACAATTACATAAGAGTTGGAACTTAGTTCTGTAAACAAGCCAGTTAAGAAGCTGATTTTAAATAGAAGAGGAATAGTTGTCCACAATCTGATACATGTGTAATCCCAGAGCCACTGTCTGATAACATGCACTATGTATAACTTTTGGCAAATTAGATTAATTTTCAGATTTTTCACAAATCTGAAATACATAGAAATAAAAAGATACTGTTAGCTCAGCAGATAAGACTACAGAAAATGGTACCCACAGAATCCCCTTCTCATTTTTCATACACTTTGTCTGACAAGTGCCTACTAAGTGTCTGAAATTAAATATGGAAAGGCTTTCAAACATCACGTCACAATGGGTATCCAAAGGTGGGGTGTTTGAACTCAAAAAACAAAGTTACAGTTTTCAAATCATAAAAAGTTATTTCAATCAATTTAATTAGCCTTTTTTAAAACTATAAGAAAAATAGCAATGATTTCGCAAAAGTAAAGACTGACCATAAAGCAGGGTTTTGGGGTGGAATCCCACATGTTCATAAAAATTAGTAGGTGGAGCCCCTTTTAAAAAAAAACAATCAATATTGCTCTAATCTTTAACTTGAAAAATAAATCTAATATTCACAGCAAGATTATTTAGTCAGATGTAAATTAGATGAAATGAGACTAACCTGTCCAGATGCAATCTTTCTATTGGACAAATTAGCACTGGTATTAGCTGCTCTACAGATTGGAGTACTGCTCTTTACGAAGGGAATTTTAGGTTTGAGATTCGTCTTTGCTGATGTCGTGGTGGAGGTATTAATATGCTCGCCTAAGGGCACGGATATGCTTTTTTTTGCTACTTCAGAATCCTTGTCAACCTGGTTTGAAGCCATTCTCTCTCTAGTTTCATATTTATCTTGGACACTTTTTGCAGTTGAAGGTCTTGATCTAAGATTAATGTTTCCTCTTCTGTTGGCAGCCCTACCCTTTCCTTGTGGTTTCTTAGTCTGGTTAGCTCGACCTAAATACTTTTGTTTGTCTTCTATTGATTCAATATGGGTAAAAACTTTTCTAGAGTATGCACCTTCTAATTCGTTTCTCGTGTTAGGTAAATCATCGTCCTTTGAGGCTGCATCATTTGTTTGTGAAGCAATTGATCGAGATCTTCTTCTTCGATAAGTTCCAGTACTTTTACCCGAAGTTATCAACTCCTCCTTCTTTTGCAGATTTACGAAGCCTGGTGAAAAATCAGTGCCACTATTGTTTGTGTTCTTTTCATCTGTTCTATTTTCTTTTAGAGACAAACGATGAACTAAATTCGATGCCTCGTTTCTTACTTTAACAGCTTCCTCCAGTGAAAGGGAACATGAAATATCTATGTACGATAGGCTCTAAAATATACAGTATACCACATTGTATGTTAAGTTTGAAAAATTAGTCCATAAATATCAGTCGAAAGAACAAAAATACAATTTACTATACAAGTTGTATTTTTTATAGATCATGTAGTAAAAAAAACTATTTAACAAAATTTCTAATACAGAAATATTTTAGAACAGTACTGCACAAAGAATTTTTGTTGAATTAGAAAATACTTAAAAAAATTAACTGCTGAAAGTAGAACATATTGGTAATCTTTTTAAACTGACGAATACTTAACTATACAGAAGGTTGAGTATTTTATACTAAAACGATTTTCAATATGTAAATCAGCTGATATAAAGCTGTGGAGGAATGGAATGTATCAGAACTACATTTTGACACTGTTTAGCATTTCATAGGTGATGTGATGTCACCAAACAATGACGGCTTTTGGGAAGGATACGTGACAACCTTTTCTGATGTAAAATATGAATACACTCAAGCCATAAAGATGCATCCACATCAGGGACTTATAGTTTCAAAGACTTATCGGCATTGAAAACAAAGGAATATGGATCAAATAATATTAAAATTAATTGACACAATTATTTGAGTTGTGTAAAATAACTTTAAGATTTATAGAGAAATTTATCCTTACATGTTTCTACATGTTTTGATGTACACTAGGACATTCAGACTGCTAAAACAGGTGCTAGGGAACCATAGTTCTCATACACCAAATGGATTATGGAAAGCCTGTAAGGAGTAGTAGTGTGTATTATACATGACACCCTTATGATGAGACTTTCTACAATGGAAACTATATTACAGGCTAACTCTGACGAGGTGATGAAGCTCCAAATTGTTTTAATGACATACTCATCTTCTGTATAGATCACATCTTTTGCCTAATATTACATTAACACTAGCAGAGCACACTAAAAATTACAAAGTAAAGAAAAGTTACACTGTCTATTTGTCTGTCTACGTATACCATATGATGCTAAATCTCCCTCTTTACAAAATTAAGCTATTCTTTCATTCATCAATAAGTTGTCAATATCCTGTAATTATTCATGTTCTATCACTTGTAAGTTTTTAACTATTGTATTATTTCGATATTCTGTTGAGTGTAGTCAACAAACTTAACTTTGATTATTCCGTAAAAGCAAATACCTTGCCTGCATCTGATTCTTTAAAGACAATTTCATCTTTCTTTGAAACTTTCTTCTCATTTGTCTGCTCATTCAACACCTGGAAAACATCATCTTCGCCAATTCTGATAAGAAAATAGAGAATATCAAACCAACAAATTACGGTACTGTGTTAAACCTACAAAACACGGTACTGTGTTAAACCTACAAATCACG
>NW_013668872.1:7964-19987 GCF_000517525.1 Limulus polyphemus | reverse complement strand
GGTACTGTGTTAAACCTACAAATCACGGTACTGTGTTAAACCTACAAATCACGGTACTGTGTTAAACCTACAAATCACGGTACTGTGTTAAACCTACAAATCACGGTACTGTGTTAAACCTACAAATCACGGTACTATGTTAAACCTACAAATTACAGTACTATGTTAAACCTACAAATCACGGTACTGTGTTAAACCTACAAATTACAGTACTGTGTTAAACCTACAAATCACGGTACTGTGTTAAACCTACAAATCACGGTACTGTGTTAAACCTACAAATTACGGTACTATGTTAAACCTACAAATTACAGTAGTGTGTTAAACCTACAAGTAACCTATATTTGTACTTTGTTGTATGGAAGAAAACAGAACAGATTACATAATGATGAACTTGCCATCTTTAGGATATTAAATATTGTAACTATTACGTCTTGACTGGCATTTTATTTACAATCAATCTGCAGAATTGTAGAACAGCCTTTTAGTATTTCTTGTTTTAAAGGTTTGGAATTCCTTATGGGTTTTTTTTCTTATTGGCCTCAGTCATCCTCAGGGGTTCTCATCCGTTTCATACTTGCACCTCACTGTAAACATTTTAGGCACTTGTGCCTCCACCATAATGCTTGCCCATGATTGGTTCTCTACGTAAATGCTCAGTCAAAACAATTAATTTGAATAGTAATAACAATAAAGTGCTAATTTGTAATATATTGTATTTTCAAAATTATTATTTTTGTAATTTATTACGGCATCATTCAAATGATCTCGCCCCCAGGAAGGCTGTGAACTTATGACCTATCTGACGAACTTGTGCTGCATCTCAATGACCTGAAACACTTAATTATTTGATGACATCAATAGGCACAACAGATTTGCCATAGTGCGAAAAAAAGATGTTGCAATAATGCCAAAATATTCAGGTTATAACATTATATACAATTCAGGTACAATCATTATATGTGACCAATAATTATAGGTAATGGTTACATTTATACCAGTCGTACCTACCGTTAGTTGGGTCACTGCAATTTAAGCCATAAGTGAGGCCTTTTGACTGTTACACTTGCAGACTCCTAGGTAATTCTACATTTTGAAATGTATTCTGAATTTTCTTTTTTCAAACATAGCCATTGGGCTTATAACAGGATTGATATTCTAAGCATATCCACTGAATGACATAAGCATAACCATATGGCTAAGATCTTTTTGACCACAGAAAACACACATCTGAAGGAAACTGGGTTAAGTGTTGTCGGTGCCAATCTCGATTCTAAACCTATCTGTCGCCAATTTGAACTGTCTACGAAACGGAAGGCATCTGGCAAGCAGTGCCCACTACTAGCTCTTGGGCTACTCTTTTACCTTTTATCAATGAATAGTGGGATTGGCCACAACATTATAACACCCCTATAATTGAACAGAAGAAAATGACAAATCTATTAATATTAAAATATTAATATGGAAATACAAGAAAGTTTTTTGTTACAGGTCTAGAAGACTGAAGGTAAAATATCATTACCCAAGTGAACCAGGTGGCGTAATAGAAATATCAAAGTCAAAAGTTTCATTCTCCAGAAGCTCTTCCTCTGAAAATACAAAAATAAGATTACATTGGTAATTATTTTTATGCTTTCAATGCAGTGAAAACAAACATTAAAAATAGAGATAGTGTATCTTCGTTATTGAGACATGTATTTCAGTTTGTTTCAAATGCTTAAAAGTAAAATTTTGATTTATTTTTATTCTTCATTTCATGGCTTACAATAACTACAAGCATGTTTGGAGTTTTGCCATCAAATTTTGGTCTTGGAAGTCACAGGAACAAATGTAACGTACACTTATAATAAACTAGCAGAAATACCCGCCTTCTGGGCAGATATAACTACTAGTTCCTGCAGAAGGCTGTTGGGCATGTGGCCTCTTCTGGAATTGTCTGACAGTTCTACGACAATGTACTCATACTTGACATTCAATAATGTTCACCTTCCACGAGAAAAATGATTTTATTGAAATTTTAGTTCAAAAATGAGCTATCATCACAGAGTAGATTTTATTGAAGTATTTCTTTGTAGACATAGTTATCAATGAAAGTGCCTTGCTTTTCTGTTGCAAAGCTTATGAGATTTTCACTAAAAAAAAAAAAATCATTTTTTCAAGTTTGTTTTTGATTGTTTTATATTTGAATCTTACTCCTTTTTTGTAATTTTTATTGGTTAAATCTGAAACATATCATTTTTGTGGAAATTTCAATTGTTTTATTTATTGCCCAGCTATAAAAATACTGCCTAGTTATAAAAATATTACCCAGTTATGACTGGTGACGATCGATGCGGTAGTTTCCGAGAACCAAGTTTTGGACGTATACACCGCAAGCTCCATTATAATAAGATTCTTAATGTTCGTGTATAAGACCACAGACTACATAAGAGTACTGAACGTACAATGTACACATGAAATTAAAGTCTGTAGATAGCTAGAATGGGTACTGAGGGAAAGTATGTTTTTAATGTACGATGTTTTGAGAAGCTTATGTCGTCGTTACGGTCTTTACTTCCTGATAAAGGGCAGCTGGCCGAAACATCACACAAAATAAACTAGAAAAATTTATTCTCTATTATCTTTTATCAAAGTTTTTCTCCTTAAGTCTTCCGGAACTACAGTCATTCAACTATAGGATAACATGTATATTAGTGAACGCTTTTAAAAAGTAAATTTCCTTAATAAATACCTTAAAACACAAACATTGCAACTACTACATATATTATGTAGACATTTCAAGGTGTATAAAACATGTATCAATTACAATTTTAAAATAACTTTACTGAATTTCTGCTAGTATAATCCTAAATCTCTCAACATTTTCCATGTGAAATGACGGAAACCTTGTATTTACCTTCAAATCAACAGCCATCTTTAATTTAAATATGAGAACTAACCAAACTTACCTCTACCAATCATAGAGGGACTCCACGAACCACTCTTTACAGCAGTAAGGTTGGATTTGCTAGAACTCGAGGAGCTTCCATGAACGGCTTTAGTTTTATTGGGCAAACAATTTTGAAAAGTTTTCGTCTGATAACAGTGCGCAGCACCTTTCTGCAAACCATTTTCATCAGAGCAACACAAGTGTGACGACTCACTACTTCGACTTTGTTTTTTACACTCAGCTTCCAAAGTATAATTTTGTTTACCATGAATTTGATACGTTTCTCTTTCTTTATCTGATTCATTTTCTGTAATGTCTAGAAGTTTTTCACACAAGGGTGACCTGTTAATTACTCCATTCATACTAAGTTCTGACGTTATCTTTCTTCCTTGCAGGCCAAAGAAGGTAACATCATCAGTGTTTCTCCTATTTCCCATCATGCATTTACTGTCTTTAGCTGGAGATTCTTTGGTTAGAGAGGTCTCAAATGTAGAAGGAGATGACAGGTCAGTATCAGTTGTGTTGAACTCAACTAATACTCCTACAGGACAGTCTAATAAAGATAAGAAGTAAACATAAAAGTGACGGAAATGTTTTTCACAACATTATTACAGACAACCTACTTGTTTAAATACCATTTACTACCAGTGACTTGATATATTCCATCTCATTGGTAATTTTACGTTTTTGCCTGTTAAATGTTAAGAATTGCCTAAAACAAAAGGGTTAAATCCCTCATTCTTTATGTAAAACATGTAATAAAAATTGGTAGTAATTTGTAGGATTTACTGCAAAATTTATAACTATTTTTGTTTACAATTTAACACACAATTCATGTTAATGTCCTGTAACCAACGGCCGTGGTCCCACAAGAGTTAAAACAAAATGTGTTTATATATTCAATGTACCTCTGCCATTGTTAATTATAGGGTTAATAAGTGCAAACGAATATTCTAAGTATATTAAATCTCGAATTAAAAACATTCTAGAATCAACAGTTTAAATTGTACATACTTTAACCAAGCATTAAAATTTAATGAATCTATAACTTCACCAACACAAAATTTTAACAATTTAAGACAACCCTGTTTAAAAGTGTGACTTGCATAATTAAATAAACATTTAAAAATCTGAAACAACAACCCTAAAGCATACACCCTAACGAAAACCTCAAAACAGGAAAGGCACATAAAATTTAACATGCACATGATTTCAATTTGATGATACGTCACCATGACAATTTTTCTTTTTTCCTTTGTGCTTGTTTACAAATATCATACTGCTCTTCTCGGTGATTATGGAATCAGGACAGAGAAATTCTTCTCTTTCATCTCAAAATTACCAGTCATGACCTTAAAACAATTCTGTCACTTCTCAAATGAAACATCCCAACGCATTCCACAAAACATGGTTTAATGGTTCTTGACCCAGCCAAAGGTTTCAGGGCCATTATCAAGGCACAAGTTTCCACAAAACATGATTTAATGATTCTTGACCCAGCCAAAGGTTTCAGGGCCATTATCAAGGCACAAGTTTCCACAAAATATGGTTTAATGGTTCTTGACCCAGCCAAAGGTTTCAGGGCCATTATCAAGGCACAAGTTTCCACAAAACATGGTTTAATGGTTCTTGACCCAGCCAAAGGTCTCAGGTCAGGTTGAAAGGTTCCAACACTGGCATTTTAAATATCAAACCCAATGTTTTTTTTTTAACAACTGAAATGCATATGTGGTTTAAACAAATGTGTGTCTTTGATGTTTAATTTGACTTCATTTTTTCTCATCCGTGGTTTTATTTGTAAGCCACAAATAATGCAGGCCAGTAAAAAAAAAAATTATGTAAATATGCAACAGTTTGAAATTATGTACCATAAAAGTGTTGATTATGAAAAAACAACAACCCATTATGCATTGATTATGGAAGGGAATTTAAAATTATGCAATCTTACTGAAAGTAAAATAGTAATGTTTAAGAGGACATTAAACAAAGTTAATGTAATTCCACCACTAACAGAAGCTTAAATCTTATAGTTTATGTGTGGTATACTATTAACCAGACCATCTGACCATTATATCTACTATTAACCAGACCATCTCTGACCATTATATCTACTATCAACCAGACCATCTGACCATTATATATACTATTAACCAGACCATCTGACCATTATATATATACTATTAACCAGACCATCTGACCATTATATATACTATTAACCAGACCATCTGACCATTATATATACTATTAACCAGACCATCTGACCGTTATATATACTATTAACCAGACCATCTGACCGTTATATATACTATTAACCAGACCATCTGACCGAGAGATAGTCTGATTAATAGCCACTTGTCAAGCAACAAACAAACTTGTAACTAAATTAAATCTGGTAACACATGCCTAGATTTGACTTCCATTAAGCAGTGATCATGTGGTAAACCACTGATTATGCGGTCATATGTAAATTATGCATAAAATGCTGTGGCTGTATAACTGAGTTAAACTTGTGCCTTGATAATGGCCCTGAAATTTGAAGGGATATTTATCAAATAATACAGGGTTGGGCACTTGATTGGTCATAAAATAATGGTCAGAAATCATTAGCATAAACTATTTTGAAAGTTGCTTTTAAAGGTTTATATTCAAAGTCAAAATGTCCATCAAAACAAAGTCTAAAAAATGAATACTTGTAGCCTTTTACATTGTATACTTTAGCAATGCCACAGAGTTTATGTTAATATTTTACAACAATCAGTACATTAAATATTGAACTTCCTCAGAATCTATTTAAAGAAGTTTCAAAATTGCACAGTTCTGTAATTTTGTTTTTTTCAATAAATAATAAAACTGGGTTATGCTAATGTGAATGAATAATATTTTGCTCCCTCCCAATACAATCACATTGCATGCTATGATTGGTTATGAAAAATCTCCAATTTTAATGGGGAAGCTCCACCTTCAGTGAAGATGGTACACTATAAAAACCCTGCAAAAAAAACATTAATCATAGTTAACCAGAATATAATTTCTGTAGTTTTTTTAGCTGAGGAAGCCAGAAGTTACCATGTCTAATCAGCAACTTACGTAATTTAGAAATGCACACCGACATAGGTTAGTGACTTACCGTTCATTTTGATGACTTGTAAACAACTTCAATAGTCTGTGGGAAAACATAAAATAATTAAACAATGGCCACAAAAATACACAAGTCCCTATCTAATTCTTAGAGAACTAAATATCTTTCTTTAATATCTCATTAACATTAATGTCTATATAAACAGGCATTTTATTAGTTCTTTCTTAAACTTTCTCTCTACAAACGATGTTACCGATTATCATAACCAAACTAGAACTTTTGATACTGATTCATTGAAAAACATCAGAATGATGACTACTATGCTGGGATACTTTACAGGGATAGCTTACAATCTTTTCTCTTGAGAAAAGAAATGTAAGAGGTGATCTTGTTGAAATTCACTAGATTATCAAAGAGATCCATAAGTTAAAGGACTTTGATTTGTTTCTTATGAAGTCAAAAGAACGACAGAACACAATTTTAAAACTTGGAAAAGATGGTGGTTGCCTGATGGAACAAGATGCTATCAGCAATAGCAGAGGCTGATGCATTACAAATGTTTAAGAGGGCTTCTTTGTTGGTTACCTGTGCTCTGTTCAAAACCTGACTTTCAACATCACAAGCCCTCAGTTTTATTGCTGAGGAATTGGAGGTGTTGGATTAAGAGGGAAGTTGGTCGTAGCACAAAAACAAACAGCAATGTACAAACTGGTAAGTAGTTTTCCGGGGGCTCACCTGATCCAGCTTCTGAAATATATAAAATTAATTTTTTCTATAATTCAATGAATTATTTTCCTTATGTAACACTAATAGGGATGGGTCTGTGAGAGCTGGGGTGGGGGAAAATTGTTCTTGCCCCAGGGCCTTCATGGACCTAAATATGCCACTGAAAATTAAGGATAGGTTTAAATTTGTTACTCTTCTTAATGGTGGGTATGCAAGGATAACCTAGAGAGACCAAATAATACTTAGCTGGCCAAACACCATGAGATATTATTGAGATTATGGCCAAAAGAATTGCTAAATGCAAGGATACCAACTGAAGGAAAAACAATACTAATCATTGAACATAATATTATATTAAATTTGCTATAGTCATTATTCTGTGAGCTTTTAGTCCTGATCTACATATGCGAGAAGCTTACTTTAATCTGAAGTTAATATTAATTGCTCTAAAGATTAGATGGTTTGACAACCACTGGAAACCTAACAACTAAAACTTGATTGAAACTATTCACTTTTGAAATAAGGGGTGGCACCAGCCTCTTCCCAGTGATGGGGCTGAGGTGAGCTGCACTCTTCATCTTGTGAGCACACATACTGTAGTACTTATGAAATGACTTGGTTTGTTTCGAATTTTGCACAAAACTACACAAGGGCTATCAGTGCTTGTCTACCCTAATTTAGCACTGAAAGACTAGAGGGAAGGCACATTGTCATTACAACCCACTGCCAATTCTTTTACCAATGATCAGTGGGATCGACCATCACATTATAACATCTCCACAGCTGAAAGGGCAAGCATGTTCGATGACGGGGATTTGAACCTGTGACCTGCAGGTTGCAAGTCAAGTTCCCTAACCACCTGGCCATGCCAAGCCTATTTAGGGAGTGAACTAGCTTTAATAGTAAACTCTTTTCATTGGGTGTGGAAGCTACAGGGGAGACTAAGGTACATTTTAGGGTAACTTCAGTCCCAGCAAGCCTCCCGATTGAAACAGTTTGATAATATGGTTGTTTTGAGAATTATATACTAATTAGTAAATTTTGTTTGATAGGTAGGAGAAATATTATGGTGAGGAGAGTTCCATGTATGTCATTACTACTGTTTGCTTATTTATATTGTCTGAGTACTGCTAGTAGGATAACTATGCCAAACTATTTTCCTATGAGTAAACCAAACATTGTTAAAAACTAACATTTTCCTTCTAAATTTAAACGAGGATGCAAAAAGTTATAAACATCCTTCAATCTTAGTGAAACCATGCATCTAACTTCTAAGAAAAACTACCAATGTCCCATTAAAAAAAAAAAAAAGAAGTAGTGAATTTGTTTATATAGCTTGTTTCACCGAGTAACTCGACTATTAGTATTACTATTATTTAAAATTAGTATCACTTTACTTATTCTATCAAACTAGGCTATAGCCTATAGTAATCTGTAAATCGTAATCGTTAATTTTCTTGGTACGATGACGTATGACTCCTGGCATGTATTTCCGTTGATATCGTAAGCAAAGCAGTAACATGTGAATAGTGACTGTATAAACTTTAAAGTTAACGTGACAAGCTGTGTCCAAATGTAACTAACTTGTTAAAGATTTAATTAATGAAATTGTAACTCGCACTACAGTGTAAATCTTTATAATTATTTTTATAAAGTTTATAATTAATAAACTTGTGTTACTATAGCCTAGGCTATACTGTAGTATACTGTATTATGTATAGGCTGATAGCGAAATATGGGATGCAAACACAGAACAGTCTGACGTCGAATCTTAAATGCTCTAACACACTTAAAAATAAAGTACAATCAATAATAAGTGTCATTCAAATGCTACTTATAAAGTCTATTTCATACCAAAATTAGCAGAAATTTCTTAATCTCACTCGAGTTGACGCTGAAATTTTTCTTTCACTTATCATAGTTACCGCCTAGCCGTTAAATTTCAATATGATTGGATGTAATTTAAATGCGCTATCTATAAATGAAAAAAATAAATATATTATTGTAAATAATATGGCAAACATAAAATAAATTTATCCCAAGTTTAAAAAAGAACAACAACTATATAACAATATATATATATTATGTAGCTTTGAGTTAAAAACAACACCAAAAGAACAAATATGTATATATATATATATATAGATACATGGAATTTTATTTTCGCACTGTGCATAAGGTTACGCACACGTACAGATTTTAGATGTAACTATCGAAATGCAGGGAAACAATAAACTTCTTGTTTGCAGAAAATGTTGAAGAACAGTAAAGAAAATATCACTGAACTATTTCTTACTGCTCTTTGTTTTCATGCAGACACTGTTAACCAATTATAAACCTTAGAGCAGCGCATTCAATTAAATAATGCAGCCCACCCTCACGTTATTTCATATTAGTTCAAAATAAAAAAAACATTTATTACACAAAGGACGATTCTTAGAATCCCTCGTTGTGAGACATCAGTAAATTTACGGACTTACAATGCTCAAATCTGGGGTTCGGTTTCACGCGGTGGACACAGCAGACATCTCAATGTGGCTTTTCTCTAAAGCAGACAAGCAAACAAACGAAACAATTCTTAAACTAGCTTACAAAATGAATAACAAATAAATAAGGTATTCGTATGAAAAAAATTGGATTCAAATTTAAGGGATATATGAAACTATTATCATATCATCAGTCTAGCTTTTTAAAGGGGCGGACATCAGGCTCATTTGAAGTATCATAGGAAATGTCTTGAGTTTGTTTTGTTTTGAATTTCGCACAAAGCTAATCGAGGGCTATCTACGCTAACCGTTTCTAATTTAGCAGTGATAAGCTAGTGGAAGGCAGCTAGTTAACACCACTTACCGCCAACTCTTTGGGCTATTCTTCTAGCAACGAACAGTGGGTTTGACTATCACGTTATAACGCTCCCACGACTGAAAGGGCAAGCATGTTCGATGACGCAGATTGCGAGTCGACCGCTCCCTAACCACCAGGTCATACAGAAATGTTATGAGATGTTCCGTTTGCTTTCATGGGTTCTTTTGGGATTACTGACTGTGATATAGGTAACGTCAAGTGTCAGGAAATATGGGTTGCTAAATAGTTTTAAAATTGTGGAAATCCATCAGTAGTTCTACCTGTAGCTTTAAAAGGGAAAAAATATTCCAAGGTATGAATATGAAGTCAACTCTAGTCCTGTACTCGAACTTGTCCTTAAATGAAAAATCAGTTACTAAAGTTATTTCTTATTTAGATATATTTTGTAATTTTGTCTCTGGATATTGATTACATTTTGATTATAGACACAAAAAATTATAAAATGTAATAGGAGTGACCTAAATAATATAATAAGGAGATAAACCATGATCATTACAATTAACACGATATGACTCTGGCCATATATGATTTAATTTAAGGTATAAACTATTGCAGTTTTTTTTAAGTGTAATTATTATTTTCTTGTGTTTCATTGATTGTTATTTGTAATTGCTAAGAGCATATACATGTATATTAGATAATATATATTACATTTGAAGATTAATTAATATATAAATATAAAATAAAATCAATGTAGCATTTATTAAGAAGTATCTTAATATAATGTAAAAAATTACTTTAATTTTTGGAAGAAATATATATGGTCAAACAAAAATATTCCATCAGTGGATTACTTTGGCGAGGAATTCTTGTTTCGAATTTGCTGCTAAAGATGACGCTACTTTACACGTTATTAGTAGAAATTATTCTACGTATTTTTCTTTAAAATTTTGTAGTCATTTAGTTGTAACGAAAAAAAAAATATTGTGATGATGTAAACAAAAGAGTTTATATATATAAGATATGATTTCAGTCTGTGTGTTACAAATCTAGTAATGTTCATTTACGATAATAATGACAATAAATTGATCAAATTTATCAGTTAAAACTTATTCAAGAGTATAACGGAGAATAGATTATATCTTTGAAACCTAAATACTAGGTCACAGAGACTTCATTACAGAATACAAGACAGCCACGATATGTACACGAGACGGATTAGTTCGTTACGATGAGATTATTAACTATCAGATTTCTGTAGAATTGCGCACGAGAATATAGTACTTATGAAATATTGGATAAGTTTTATTCTTTATTAGATTTTATGGAATAATAATATACTTTTAATATTATATTTTAATGACTTTTAACTTTACAGACTAAATACATTTGAACATATTTTCTTATTAATCATTCCATACTAAGTAGAAAATAATAACATATTTAATTTAGTGTTTATATTACAAGGGAAAATTTAAATATGGGTTGTTCGTCTCCTTAGTCTACATTTTTGGTGCATAAGTCTATTTCTTTTAATAAGTTTTTAGCATTTTTACTCCTCAGTATTGTAGATTTAAATTTAACACGATTATACATCATACACACTAATTATCTCAGGTTCGATTTGATTTTAGATATTCGAGTAAGGCTACAAAATCGTTAGGTATATCTAATTTTGAACTGAAAGACAAGAAGGGAAGCAACAAGTAAATAGTTCCCACTGCAATTTGGGGGGGGGGATAATCTAATCGAACAGTAGAATTTGACTGTCATCTTTATAACATACTGGCAGCCCCAAAGCACACAGTTCTAATTTGTAGCAACGGGACGCGAACCACGGACCTACAGATCCAATGGTTAACCAGTATTAATACAAAGTAGGAGAAAATGGCGTACTGAAAGTGCAACATTTTATAAAAGAAATAAATTCAACAAACCTGTATAAATTTTCTTTCTGGTGTTATGGACCGCGTTCTACTATTTTCACTGTAGATTATTAATGGTGCCATTTTTATAAATGCCACATTTAGCGTATCTCTGAATATTTTTTAACTCATTTTCCCAGTATCAACACTATCCTGTTAACATCCTTGTTTTACTTTATGTAATAAAAAACATTATATTTACAAGAATAAACTACACGAGCTGGCAGGTTTCCAATAATTATTAAATAAAAATCTACATGGGGCTTTGTTCTTTCCCTTTGTTGGTGCTGGATGGTCACTTTTGGTTACTTTTGTTTCTTACTTTTAAATTTCTCAATCACTGTATTCATTTCTTTAACTTTCATTTGTTGTTTCATTTTCACTCGCCATTGTTTTAATATAGCCGTCTTATTATTCAGTAGAAAAACGTATTACTCTGTTTCTATTTTGGTATGATGTATGAAATCAGCAGAGAAACACAAGTCCATATAATGGTTGGAGACGGCTTGAATGGGTAATGAAGAAAAACTTTAATATAAGTTTAACACAACAGCAAATG
>NW_013668872.1:0-7017 GCF_000517525.1 Limulus polyphemus | reverse complement strand
TGCAGACATACCGCTGTGCCACTGGGGGCTTTGAGATGAAGAAAAGTATTTTTAACCTTAACATGAAAATTTCTTTGGACACGGATTATTCAAAACAAATACTCAGTATGCTTATGAACAATTCTTTATTTTAGTTTATTAAAAATTCTTCACTAAAATATGATTTCTTTGTATGTAAAAGATATATAATATGAACTAAAAGACTGCCAAATTTTGTGAAGATGTACCCACTATATTGAAAGTTAGAAGTATTAAATCTATAAAGACTTTAAACGAGTACAAAAAGTAGACGCGGTCGGTCAAATTGACCGAGCGCGTGTTGAGAGAGGTATCCCTATTAATCCTGTAAAGTATTGAGTTCCTGCAACACGACTTGCTCGAGGAACGTATCCCCCATGTTGGAAGAGGGCACACTGTACATATAATATGAATATTTTATATTAATATATTTTATTGCGTATAAAAATATTTTACATCTGTTTGACTCGTCTATTTTTCTCATACTAAAGAAAAATATTAAGCACGTGAATTGTAGTAATCACGACCATTGAACAAACATAAACAAAACCACACATACTACAATAGCTAAAAGAATGAAACAAAACGGAAACTTACTCACAACCAGAAGTCCGTAATAATGTATCAGAACTGAAAATGACAATATAGGTTTTGTAAACTTGCTGAAGTATTTACATATAGAGGTACTAGTGCTAGGGTAATGGAGATTCGAATTGCAGAGACCACAGACTCCAAAGAATGGCTTATAAAAGTAGATTAAACAGAGTATTTAGCAATCTTTTACTTTAATGATGGTTGGAGACGGCTTGAATGGGTAATGAAGAAAAACTTTAATATAAGTTTAACACAACAGCAAATGTTTTTCTTACGTTAAATGCCCCCCCCCCCCCAGTGTCACAGCGGTATGTCTGCGGACTTACAACGCTAGAAACCGGATTTCGATACCCGTGGTGGTCAGAGCACTGATAGCCCATTGTGTAGCTTTGTGCATAACTTAAAACAAACAAACTAACGTTAAAAGTAGAATCTTTACGCTGTAAGATTAGATTTAAATGTAAAAAGTCAATATTTATAGTATTTTACTATAGTATGTACACATACAAAATAACACGAACTCGCAAATAATACTCTGGAATATTTGAATATATTTTGCTTCATTTTTAATACACTAGTAATCAGTGCCGTGTTTATCAAACATTCTAGAGCGATTTATTTTTTTCACTAATCTGTACTAAAACAGATTTATGAAGAAAGACTAAGTTGTTATATATTGTACAAAGTTGATTCAAAGCTCGTGCACTTTAACCTTATGAAAAGATCAGTCTTCGAAAGAGAACGAAATAAAACAGTGTTTCCTCAAAGTTTTAAGCAGCACGATTCTCGTTTGTTTGTTTGTTTTTAATTACCAAGTTCCAAAATGTGCTATCTGTGCTCTGCCTACCGTGGATATTGAAATCTGATATTTTACGTTATAATCTTCAGAGAGCGACACAGCATGGATAACTTAGTATGGAAATGAATGGGATAAGGTTTATATGTTCCCTTTAAAACAGGAAATATGAAGAAAAAGACATTTTCTGAGATTAAACGAAGGAAAAACAAACACTTTTATAAGGTATTGTTTTAGACGGACATGTCTAGACTTCTACACAATAAAATAAATAGAAACATTTGGTACGAAACTGTTAACGGATTAAATTCAAATCTCAAATCATTCTTAAAAAAATAGCACTTTACTCATGGATATTTAATTTTTCTTATCTTATATGGAAAATTGAAATCTGTATTTTTTTAAGATAGCAGACGAATGTGTGCTGGTGTAATCGGACCCTTCTTTGTAATCTTTACTAATACAGAGAGATTTGCAAAACGAAGGAAGAAACCTCACCAAAGAAAACCAAAAACATTACTCCACTTAATCACACGTGTGTTGGTTGTATTAACAGCCAGATACTGAACAAAATGAGCTTTTATACATATCTCTCTACCAATTAGGGACATTTCAAACAGTTACAGAGACAAGTATAACAACACATAATTATGAAAAATTGGATGCATGCCAACAAACTATTTAGTTCGTCTTTTCTCCGCTATTACTTAGTAACTTTCCTTTAAAAAAAAATTAGAAAGGTATTTTAGACTTAAGAGGTAAAAATCAATTTTTATTTTATTCCATCCAAAGATTTCAAGTCTTAAGTGGGTTAATAGATTTTGTCATTATCTCCAATACTTTGTGCTTCAATATTGCGGAAATTTTATTACAGCTGAAACGATCAGGGGTTCGTTAATAAAGAATCTATTTTCATGGAAATAATTGAACAGAGTTTATGAAGCACGTCTTATTGGTGAGAAAGAATCTGGATAAAAACAACATTTTATCTTCTTGCACCTCAACATTTTTTCTTAGGCCTCGTCCAGAAAATCACACAATAATCCTGGTGTTGTAATCCCTGTTTAGAAACAGGATAATAACATTTTAGATCTTATTGAGAAATTAACGAAATAAATGGCGAGTCATAAACAAGTATTAATTTATTAAATAATAATCAACTTACCTATTTCAGTATTAATTTATTAGATAGTAATCAACTTATCTATTTCAGTATTAAGTTATTAATTAATAATCAACTTGTCTATTTCAGGATTAATTTATTAAGTAATAATCAAATTATCTATTTCAGTATGAATTCATTAAGTAATAATCAAATTATCTATTTCAGTATTAATTTATTAAATAATAACCAAATTATCTATTTCAGTATTAATTTATTAAATAATAATCAAATTATCTATTTCAGTATTAATTTATTAAATAATAACCAAATTATCTATTTCAGTATTAATTTATTAATTAATAATCAAATTATCTATTTCAGTATTAATTTATTAATTAATAATCAACTTGTCTATTTCAGTATTAATTTATTAAATAATAATCAACTTATCTATTTCAGTATTAATTTATTAATTAATAATCAATTTATCTATTTCAGAAACTGAGAAAAAAATATCGGAAACATCAATCAACGTCGATCCAGGTGTAGCTTACTGGTTAGCGTGCTGGACTGTGAATTCGAGGGTCCGTGGTTTGTGCCAATTGCTGCAAATTTGCGCTCTACATTAGTGCGTTAGAAGGGTAACAGTTAAATTCCATTATGCTGTTAGAGCAGCCCAAGAGTTGGTGGTGGACGCTGTTGACCAGCATCGTTCCCTCTCTTCAAAAATAAAAACGGCTAGCGCAAATAGCGCGAAGCCAACTAACAAACAACCAAAGTAAATATAGATATAATTTATTCTTATAGTTAACTAGAACATTTATACAAAAACCGAAAACAGTAAATGAAGTTACAAGTGACTAAAGTTCTAACTACTGATCAAAGACTGATTGTTCATGTGTCGGTTTGCTTATGCAAGACGTTCCTGACCTCTGAAAAAATTCTTGAATAGAAGCTTGAAAATATGTATGAAAAAGGCAGATTTGAGCAAATGAATTTTTTTTAGTGACATAGGTTCTTGATAGGTGTCGTTGTTGTATTTTATTAAGCACAAAGGTACAGAAAGGGATATCTGTGCTCTGTCCACCACGGATATCGAAACCCGGTTTCTAGTGGTACAAGTCCGTAGACTCCACCACTGTACCATTGGAGGAGTTCTTGAGAGAGTTTTTTTGTTCTTGTGAAATGCAATAACTGTTCATTGTTAATTCATCATTAGGAGTTATGCTTATCATGACAAACAAAAAATGGCGCTTATAATAATGAATTAATAAAATCTAAATTGATAGCCACCAAATAAAAAAAATGATGATTATCATACACAGATGAACAGTAAAAAAATGGCGAAGTTTTACACCCAAGGAATCAACGAAATATTTTTAATGATTACTATTTTTCTTCCCCTCTTGCGAAAAAGAAGAGATTTTTGGTTGTGGCGCGGATTGACTCTGTGGTACAGTTCTGGATTTCGGAGTTAGTGATCCGGGTTAAAGTCCGTGTGACGCTGATACCACAAAAATATGATCCAGAATTGGTACTGTGAAGCAAATCCCTTATCGTAGCCATTGGATGGAAGGGTGTTGCTACGTGGTTACCTTCTGTGTGGTCGGTAGTTCAAAATTAAAGTGACAGCAGATCGTTTTAGTAGCTTTGCCATGAAAAAACAAAAACAAATAAAAATAGACGCCATATCGTGTGTTTACATAGATATATTCTCTTTGATTCCCCAATTTTCGTGCAATCATTCTAACCAATAAAAATAGCATGAGGGCGTTGAAAAGCCACATGACATTCGTAGGGGCTGAAGCTAATAGAATGTTCGTTTTCATCATTTTGTTCGTCTTTGTGAGATTAGTTATTTTCAATGAAGAAACGGAAACGTCGTCTCACTTAAGAATCATGACAGAGTCAGATTTCGACTAAGTGTCTATACTGTCTAAAATAACAATGAGTCTAATATTTACACATTCACTCGTAACGGAAAATATTACTGATCTGCGTTTAGCTCAGGCGTGAGTTGAGGAATGAAGAGTTGTTACTTAATCCTCAAAGCTCGCTGTGCATTGTTCTGTATAACAATGTCATTATAGTGCGTTGTTTTGTGTAACAATGTCATTATAGTGCGTTGTTTTGTATAATAATGTCATTATTGTGCATTGTTCTGTATAACAATGTCATTATAGTGCGTTGTTTTGTGTAACAATGTCATTATAGTGCGTTGTTTTGTATAACAATGTCATTATTGTACTTTGTTCTGTATAACAATGTCATTATGTGCTTTGTTCTGTATAACAATTTCATTATTGTACTTTGTTTTGTGTAACAATGTCATTATTGTACTTTGTTCTGTATAACAATGTCATTATAGTGCGTTGTTTTGTATAACAATTTCATTATTGTACTTTGTTCTGTATAACAATGTAATTCTTGTGCTTTGTTCTGTATAGCAATGTCATTATAGTGCGTTGTTCTGTATAACAATGCCATTCTTGTGCTTTGTTCTGTATAACAATGCCATTATTTTGCTTTGTTCTGTATAACAATGTAATTCTTGTGCTTTGTTCTGTATAGCAATGTCATTATAGTGCGTTGTTCTGTATAACAATGCCATTCTTGTGCTTTGTTCTGTATAACAATGCCATTATTTTGCTTTGTTCTGTATATCAATGATATTCTTGCACAGTTCTCACTCATGACGTTGAAACTTAGCTCTTAATCCGAAGTTGGACATTGGCAGTTCCTCTCAACATTAGAAAAACATAAGTAAAAACATAACTAACAATAAATAAACACGCAATTAAAAACGTAAGTAAAAACATAACTAACAATAAATAAACACGTAATTAAACAATAAGTAAAAATGTAAGTAAAAACATATCTAACAATAAATAAACACGTAATTAAAAAATAAGTAAAAAATAACTAACAACAAATAAACACGTAATTAAAACATAAGTAAAAACGTAAGTGAAAACATTATTACTGTTTTATTATGATGATATTTATAATATTGTCTTTAGTAAAGTTCCATAGTTTTATTACCTTACAATATATATATTTACGTATATTTAACGTGTCTGAAATGCGGCACTATATTTCATTTCTATTATTTGTTGACAAAAGCTTAACGTTGCCACATTTTCACGATGTTCCAGACATCAACAACTGCCCGGCTTATATACGCCCACCGTTTAACTAACATACTTTCATTGATAGTTATATAAAAGTTATACAAAAACCCAGCATGGCGCCATCACAACCGTTTCCACGCGCTGCTGGGCTGTAATTTCTTGAGCAAAATTGCTTTTTCACACCCGAGTTTCGTTTTTACTTTTCAAAATATAAAATTTTTAATACAATTAAGCCTTAATATTACAGTCTATTCCGAAGTCACGACATAAGCCCATTTTCCAGAAATAGTTCGATGAATAATGGAGTAAAGTCCAGAAATAGCAACATAGCAAATTTTTCTTTTCAGGCCTAGTAATAAAGTTCCACGTTTTACTAATGAAAAGTTCCTCTATCAAACTTGAACTTTAATTTACTGTAACTTGAAATACGTCGAGCCTTTCGGCGTTAAGTAAAACCGGTTTCTATAAAATTACAGAGTACTGAAGTTGTGAACTGAACTCACCGACCATCAGACAAAGAACCAAAATAAGTATTTCGACATGTCCGTGTTAAGACTTTGATGAAGACAAAATTGTTAAACTAACAGCTTTCTACCGAAATAAATTGTTCTATATATTATATTCAGTTTCAGCACGTGGTGCGAGATCGAAGCTGTTGCCATGAGACATAAAAATAATATAGTGTTTTATAAATTTCATAATCGTTCTTTAAATGATTGATGTATAACTCATGTGAATGTTCCGTTAATTTGTATTTGGTTAGAGTTCGTTTTACAAAAAAAAAAAGCTATATTTGTTGCCCGAAGGTAAACATATCAACCACACCCCAGTGTTAAGCAGATCTTATATCAAGCAATATTGTTTGCTGACGTGTAAAACGAACATTGAATGACCTGGGGTAGATACAGTATTATCAAATCATACAAAGTAACCCAATTAAACTGAATAACTCAAAGTGAGAAGACATCTAAAGTTCTAACTGCTCAAAAACACAGAGTTAGTAGCATTTTATGATAATGATGCAATTCGTGACGTCACGTGTTTGACATCCTGAGATTTGATCCACTATCTTTTCCCATGTATCGTTACGAATACGAACCGTGATGTCACATGCTTAGCATCCGGGTATTTGGCCATTCTAGTGTGTCATATGACTGGAGAACGTCACCACAAGAAATGATGTACGATTAGGGATATGGCAGATAGCACACCCATGTATAACATTGGAAATAGTATCGTAGACAGGAAACGGACGATTTGTTACCGAGCACGATAAAAGTGGACAGGAAACGGACGATTTGTTACTGACCACGATAAAAGTGGACAGGAAACGGACGATTTGTTACTGACCACGATAAAAGTGGACAAGAAAC
>NW_013668871.1:138955-139962 GCF_000517525.1 Limulus polyphemus | reverse complement strand
AGTAGAGGCTTAACAAGCAGGTCTTTTGGGAGAATTTCATGGAGCGCCAGGGACGACTTTACTCGTTTCCCAGGACGCCCATTCCCGACCATACTGAGGCTTTGGAGGTTAGTGGAACAGTAGATGCTACAAATATATAAATGTTAAAGTAATCACACGTTGAGACAACCTACGATGAAAACATCATCCTATTGAACTATCTGGCTATATTAACACAATTCACCCTAGCAGCAATGACCTTAGAAGCACTATTCACCTAGAGTATCTTATTAACACAATCCGCCTCACCCCATCCTTTCCATGACTGTCAAGATAATAGATAAAAAATGCAATACGCAAATTAGATAAAATACTATTTCAAGGCTTTTATTGTTACTGTAAAGTTGATGTCAAGTTGAGACACGTTGATATACATCCTTCTCTGGTGGTTTGCTCATGCACACTCTTCACAGATGATCTAATCGTCCTATTCATTTTCTAGTAAGGCTCCATCTGATAACAGTTCGAAGAATTAATCCTCCTAGCTCTGCTCCCGTGGTGCCACTTCGTGGAACTATAACGTCATCATCTTTAACCCCTCTCCCTGAGGCAGCCAATCAGCGCGTATGTCCAGAGTGCAGGTATAACTATTAGATCGTCAAAAAAATCAGTGTCGCGTTTTGGAACACTTTCATTACCCCCCCCCCAAAAAAAACGTACATCACATATAACAGTTAATTAAATGAACCGCCTAAACGTCACGTTAGTGCAGTCTGTATAGTGTGTAAAGAGTTGTATACTGTAATCCCTTATAGTGATGGTACACGGCGAGACATACCTTCGGCATGTAATGCTGTTTAAATACAAGAAACGGGAAACAACGCCTCTGTAGCCACAAAGAATATCAAAGACGTTTATGTAAAATGTTTTGAACGTTCGTAAGTATCAATGATGGTTCAGCAACTTTCGTTCAGGTGACTTTAGCCTTAAAAACTGTGATGGCAGGGGCCGACATGTTGGAATCGATA
>NW_013668871.1:135523-138419 GCF_000517525.1 Limulus polyphemus | reverse complement strand
TTACGCTGCGACGCCATCTTAATAGGAAAACGTATGCAAGTGTGGAAAGAGTTAAAGAGGACATCGACATGTTTTTTTGCTTCAAAGCCAAGTGATTTCTTTAATCGGGGCATTAACAACCTGATTGTAAGATGGAAAAGCATCATCGATAAGAATGGAGCCTATTTCGTTGAATAAATGTTTTGTTTTCACACATAAGTCATTCGGTTTTTTTTATCTAAAAAAGCGACATTGATTTCTTGATGACCTAATACTAAAGGGCAGCTAAACTACAAGATAGAGAACTGTGTTTAATATTTACCATAGTTTCTTAATTTTCAGAGCGTAAACAAATATATCATAAGGTTCACTTACTAACTCTGTCTAAACCCATAATAAGCGAGCCCGGATTTTGAATCCGAGTGTTCACGTTTCGCGTAACATTCTGCACTTTTGGAGCGGTATGCTATGAGAGTGGCAGTCCATTTCCAGTATCTGGTCAGACAAAACTGTTGCTAAGAGTTGATGATGAATAATATTTATTTTCCATTTAGTCTATCCTTAAAAACCTGGGAGAGCGAAGAGCAGATAGTCCTTAACATAAGACGTGGGCAAGAAGAGACTATTGCCCTTCAAAGCTGTCCTTTAATTGCACACCTACTCCAGAGAAAAATAAAAATATAAACTCACCATTTATGTTTCAGAAAATAATATATTCCTCTCTAAATCTCCTGTGATGTGCTCGCTTTCCTCCATTATTATCAACACTAACTTATTCTATAAGCCGGTCTTCTGTAAGAAAAGCAAAACTGTCTCAATTGGAGCTTATTCTATCTTTTCAAACCTTAAATTTCTCTCTTATAGTCTTATTATCTTTAGAAGTTGTCCCAAAGGAATAAAAGGCCTTACGAATCACCAGGATAATTTGGTAGACTTCTACAAGATTACCTCTTGTTGTTCTTTTTTCAAAGATCTTAATCTATCTCTACAAAATAGCCTTTTCATTCATGGAATCACCTTAGTAGCTATTCTTTAAACCCTTCTGTGCCTAGGTTTAAAACGAATAAATAGATAAATAGACAGTCCTAGTGGCACTCTTTAATGATTACATCGAAAGGTATTAGTTCGCAGCTGACGGGCTGCTATAACAGGCTCTTTTCAAAAGTTTATTTGATGGGTTTGTCATTAATATTTAACATTTGATTTTATAATAAGAAAACTATTTTATGTTTCGGTTATTTATACTTATAAATACTAATGAAATATTTTGCACATTCTGTTCATGTTTTGTTAGCAAAGGCTAACTGTAGGTGAAGTCTCAGTAAAAGAAAGCTGTAACTCTAACATATTCCGAAATTAAGTTCACTGTACAAAAATGGCGTGAAAACCGTAGAGGCGTGCATTAATTTAATATGTACTTCAATCGTGAGCGAAGAAGCCGAATAACTGCAAGCTCACTCACGTGAACCAGGCCAAGCATTGAAGCATGTTATATTATAATAACTGCAACTCATTACAGTCAGTTAAATGTGCATCTAGTGCTTTTCTAATCTGTTCTGAATGATATGAACAAAAAGTAACTTTAAACAAAAAATAATCTAATATCATTTTTATTGTAATGGTTTTAATCTAAAGTATTAAAAATTAAATGAAACTTTACGTTTTTCACTTACAATAAAAATTTGTTTCGTTCATAATGTTGTTCCATCTTTGTTCACCAATACTTCTACTTCAAATAATTCTTCTTAACCATATAAATAAATTCTTCTTAACCATATAAATAAGTCTTCTTAGCCATACAAATAAATCTTCTTAACCATACAAATAAATCTTCTTAACCATACAAATAAATCTTCTTAACCATATAAATAATTCTTCTTAACGATATAGATAATTCTTCTTAACCATATAAATAATCCTTCTTAAACATACAAATAGTTCTTCTTAACCATACAAATAATTCTTCTTAACCATACAAATAAATCTTCTTAGCCATACAAATAAATATTTTTAACCATATAAATAATTCTTCTTAACCATATAAATAATCCTTCTTAACCATATAAATAGTTCTTCTTAACCATACAAATAGTTCTTCTTAACCATACTACTAATTATTCTTAACCATATAAATAATCCTTCTTAACCATATAAATAATCCTTCTTAACGTAATTAATTTTTGCAATGTAAACAAAAATGATCTACAATTACAATCTTGTAGAAAAGGTTTCTTATATAAAAATATTTTTAAATAAAGAAGAACTTACATATTAACAAAATACATATTATCATTATTCACAAGTCGATAATGGCTTGCTTAGATCCAAGGCTAGTTTCACTTGTTTTGTACAAAAAATATTTTAATAAAGAAGAACTTACATATTAACAAAATACATGTTATCCTTATTCACAAGCCGATAATGGCTTGCTTAGATCCAAGGCTAGTTTCACTTGTTTTGTACAAAAAATATTTTAATAAAGAATAAGTCTGACTTACTCTAATAATATTACAGTCCACTACTTTAAATACCTTTCCGATCTGTTTATCCAACTTAATACTTCATATTTTTCTCTATAGAGTTGGTTTCCTCATACACTAATCAATTATTGTTAATCAGCTTTTATTTTGTACAGATTTCGCTTACCATATTCATGGAGTGTATTTCAACTTTAACCTCATGGTGTTTAACGACTATCAAACCAGATCAAGATAGAAACATATAAAGTTGAAAGATATTAATTAAAAACTTCCTCAGTTATTAACTTGTTTGTTTGAGCATAACAAACCAGATCAAGATAGAAACATATAAAGTTGAAAGATATTAATTAAAAACTTCCTCAGTTATTAACTTGTTTGTTTGAGCATAACAAACCAGATCAAGATAGAAACATATAAAGTTGAAAGATATTAATTAA
>NW_013668871.1:129052-134743 GCF_000517525.1 Limulus polyphemus | reverse complement strand
GGAACTGGATTGCTGTGATTCGACCTCTTTGGCCTTCTTAATGAAAACATTCCTTGATTTCGAGAACTGACTGGAAGATTTTGAAATGTTATCAAGTTAAAATCTGTGTTTGTTATATGATTAATGTAAATGTTAAATGCTTATGACATATATTCTTCCAATCATAAGACTATTTATCACGACATTATCCAGTTAGATCGTGGGGATTCTCCGTGAGACAAATATATGGCTGATAAACATATTGTTCGCGGCGCCACGGTTTGTACTTGCACTAACACTCCACTATATTAGCATGTACAAATCATCCTTGTTAGGCCCAATTACTCTTCCAAAAAAAAGTCTGTTGATAAAACAAAGAGCAAAACCTTATTTTTATTAATTAGTATATAATTTGTATTTTAAAATATACACGTCTTTTAATTTTACTAATATAGTTATAATGAAACCAATTATTAGACTAAACCAATACGATATTAACGTTAAAGTTTGTAGATTTATTACTTTAACAAATATATAATATTAAAGAACCCTCTATCTATACAAAAGTTTTTCATAGTGCTTGTTTTTCTAAAAAAAATATAAGTACTGCTTGAATATAACAAAACTATTTAAAATTATAATGCTGAACCTACAGTATTTATATTATAAAGCTGAACCTACAGTATTTAAGTTATAAAACTGAACCTACAGTATTTAAAATTATAAAGCTGAACCTACAGTATTTAAAATTATAAAGCTGAACCTACAGTATTTAAATTATAAAGCTGAACCTACAGTATTTAAAGACAAACACTTAAAAAAACGAATTTGCTGTTACTAAGGAAACCATTATTTTAACGATATAAATTATCGTATAAGTGATCGAAACAAATACGTTGTGGTTGTGTTTGATAATGCTGTGTTTGGTGTAAGAATAAATAACTTCGTTATTGGCAATTGATTTACGTTCATGTGTAATTTAATATTTACAGACGCTAAACGATTGTTTTCGATCTTTTTAAAGCTCAAATGGTCTAAGAATTTTGTTGTTTGAAAAACAATAATAATAAAATTCTTATATTGTTTCAAAACTGTGCGACAGGCTTTTGGAGCGTATTATATAAGTTTTATTTCCATGCTGTATCACATATCCATGTTTCTCTGTTTTTATCTATCCAATACGACATTTCCTCTATGATGTCAAATTGGTCGAAATCTGAAAACAAAGTTGTCTTGTTTGTTTCATTTCATGCAAAGCTACTCAAAAGCTATTTCCGCTAGCGTAATTTCCCCGAAAGCCGCCTGGAGGAGTCACCTGTTTTAACCACTCGCACCATTGTACAGCAGTGTGTTGTCTGTCAGTCAATAAATAGGCACTAAAATGACGTCACATAAAGGACGCTTAATGGAACAATATGTACTGTCGTAACGTCACTAAAACGTGCGCTTGCTATGAATAACGAAAAGAATTATGTACTCTGCAGGCTACAACACAGTGTGACATATGAACTTCAAAAACAAAAAACAAAAATATTTGTTACTTTAAATTTTGGTTTTACTTACTCGTGAAACAGAACACTTTCGGGGAACCTGAGTAAGTACATCTAGTGTATTGTGAAAAATATGATTAAGTAAAATCATGTTTTGCAAGTGTACAAATAGCGTTCATTATTTAAAAACGACAAATTTGTTATCACTGCAAAGAAAACAAATCCTTATATAAGTTTGCTCACACAGGCCAAACCTGATATTGGTTAATCTGATATTGTTTTCTATGGATCAAAATACATTTATAATTTTTTTTTCAGATCTGAAAACATTGTGCCATTATAAAATTTGTAAATAAGTTTTTAACATATCTGATCGTGGTATAAGTTTTTTAACATATTATCTGTTCGTGGTATAAGTTTTTTAACATATTATCTGTTCGTGGTATAAGTTTTTTTAAATATTATCTGTTCGTGGTATAAGTTTTTTAACAAATTATCTGTTTGTGGTATAAGTTTTTAACATATTATCTGTTCGTGGTATAAATTTTTTAACATATTATCTGTTCGTGGTATAAGTTTTTTAACAGATATCTGTTCATGGTAGGTCATATTTTCTAAAAATCGCTATAATTGTGTTAAAGGTTTGTTGGGCTATCTGTGCTCTGCCCACAACGGGTGAATATACTTGGCAAGTAGCTTGACATTCTTTATCTGGCAGTGACCTTTAAGGTTGTATTTTAGACATTTACATTCATATTTCAGGTATTTTGTGTCTTTATAAGATGATTTCTTAATTATTATTTACGTTGTACTCGTAGTTTCTGACTTACATTGATAGGTAGCTCTTATATGCACTACCGGCATTTGTGTTTAATTTTTTGTTTAAATTATAAGAAATAATTATAAACAACGTTTATAACAATGAAGTAATGCGACAATGGGAAACTATAAAGTAGTCTTGTAAGTTACTCCTGAAGATGACGTAGATCATTTACGTGTAGAGTGATATTTCTATTTTAAAGTAGAAGACGTACGGCTTCAATAAATTGTTTATTGTTTAAATAAAAAACGTTGTTTTTAATTATTTATTATAATATTTTTAGAAAAAAGGTAGCTCTAATTTTCATTTTCTCTATCATAGTGATTTTGTTACTTACGCACTGTTCTTTCTAATAAACGAACTTCATTAGATGTTTAATTAATGTTTTAAAATATACTTGAACTACTCTTAATTCATTATAAAGAAACAAAATATCTGTAAAATAAATTTAAAGCCACAAAGTCCATCCTACATGGTAATAAGAATGTATAGCAGATACAAGCCGGCCATTGGATGACCGACGAGAAAACCTTTAGCCTCCCAGTGGCACAGCGGTATGTCTGCGGACTTACAACGCTAGAAACTGGGTTTCGATATATACGTACAACGTTTGGCGAAATAATGGAAAAACTTGCTAATATATACTTTTTGTTTATCAATATGGAGTTGGTCTACCATGACTAGACAGTAAAACTTTTATACAACGGGTAATTGATGAAACAAAATGTTGTACATTAGACAATGGTATTTTGAACCATTTGTCGATCAAATCTCGTTCTAACTGTCAAAGTAGTACTGGCGGTGAAAACGTGCTTCGAGACTTGGCTTTAAGAACTAACCATAAAGACGTTTAAATCTGGTGGCTGTGGTGGTGGTGGTTAAACTCTGATTCAACTCGTCCTTGTGATTCAATCTTTAAGAAGCTCGTCCACTTGATCGGGAAAATGTAAAAGTTGATTTGTCTGACGAAATCACATATCACTGATCTTTGGAAAGCTGACACACATGTTTAGGTTAACATTTTTAGAATCTCAGTCTGAAATAACAATAACATACTATTCGTACACAGCCAAACTGAATGATGCAGAGCTACTAAGTTATCATATAAACTACCATATTGTTAGATTGTCCTCTCTTAGAGCTACTAAGTTATCAGATAAACGTGTAGCTGTTGCTAAAACAGCAAATATGCTGTTAGACATAGCATTAAATCCATAAATAACTACTTTAGTTTCATACTTTTTAACAAGTTATTCCGTTAAACAAACAGTTCAAGGAGCTTATTTAATAATCTTGCTTTCGACGCCAAAACGACGCAAAAATGTAATCTACCATTTACCTAAATTAACATTGAAGAGGAATTAATCTGCTTTAAAACATAATACCCTTGGAGACCTGAAAATACGTGAGCATAAAAGGAACGTCCCCTGAAGGATAACATGTTACTCACTGTATTAAGTGTGTAATGTTTGAACAGTTCGCAAGCTTTCATTGAAATTCATGAAATTATGCGTATTTTGATGGCTATAATACTCAGAAATATTGTATGTTAAAACTGGTTATACATCAACCAAGCTGTTTTACCATAACTATAAGCTATATTTATACAATTGGGTATTTGATTTAAGTAATTAATATATTAAATAAAATAATAAAAGTATTTCACAAAAGCTGTCTGTTTTACATATTGAATTAATATATTAGGTTCAAACGAATATTCGTATTTTATATTTTCTTGATCGGCGACTGATACGACACGTGGGTTAAGTCCAGAAACACAAAAATTCAGAACAATTCTGTGATTTATTGTTGCTGACCTGGGGGTAGAGGGGAGAACACTCATCAGCACTTTCACAGTAAATGAATACTCATAAATGGAAAGCGGGATTGACTAAAACTTACATAATGTGCCCAACCCGAGAATGCGGAAGATGTTCACGGGCTAGAAACTCTGATATGCAGCCCTGGACACTAAACATCAGACCAGCCCGATCAAACAAAATATAGTATCATATCTATCGCATAACTCGTAATTAATGGACAGTTGATAATTTTAAATATTTCTGCAAAATGTAAACAAAATCATTTTAACGCTTACTCGACTTATTTATTCCTTTAAGCTTTTTTTTTGAAAATTACCAAACATAAAAAGATAACTAATTAACTATTGGATTCTGAAAGACATATCGATATTAAAATATTCACTAAAATCCAGGGAATAATATAATCTCCGTATAATACTTTTTTTTCCTTCAAACTTTGCAGATTTGTTTAACCTAATACGGCTTCTACTAAAAAACCAAATCAATACAAAACTTAGAGAAACTTCCTATTATGGTGTATCTAAGAGAGGACAGTCTAACAATATGGTAGTTTATATGATAACTTAGTAGCTCTAGTAGAGGACAGTCTAACAATATGGTAGTTTATATGATAACTTAGTAGCTCTAGTAGAGGACAGTCTAACAATATGGTAGTTTATATGATAACTTAGTAGCTCTAAGAGAGGACAGTCTAACAATATGATAGTTTATATGATAACTTAGTAGCTCTAAGAGAGGACAGTCTAACAATATGGTATCCAAAATGGCTTAAACTAATCGCAAATACAGAAATGTATGAAAAGAGAAAAAAACAAACAAGTGTCTCCTGATGAGTTAGTTTCCAGACTTACAATGCTAAAATCGGAGGTGGTAGACAGAGTGCAGATAGCCCATTTTTATTTTCTAATGATGCACAAAGCTACACAATAAGCTATCTGTGCTCTTCCCACCACGGGTATCGAAATCCGGTTTCTAGGATTGTAGACATCCCGCTGTGAATTAACATGTTAGACAATAGGTTGATTAGAATTGCTATAAGTAGCATGTTATTAGAGAATAAAATCGCATGGGATACTTTTATAATTTATTAAGCCTATTATTTTCATACTTCTTTATTTCAGTTACTCTATTAAGCTCAAGATGACTAATTTTAGATGTATAACGGTT
The DNA here is from genome assembly GCF_000517525.1 of Limulus polyphemus. NCBI lineage: Eukaryota > Metazoa > Arthropoda > Merostomata > Xiphosura > Limulidae > Limulus > Limulus polyphemus. Next base: position 129,464 of record NW_013668871.1, on the reverse strand, counting down.
AACGATATGCATGTGACGAATGTGCGAATAAAACACGCGTACTGGTGAATGAGGTTTCATGTATTTAAGTAGGAGAAACGAAACATTTTTACATTCATGTAAACATCAGAGGTTTTCCATGATAATTATGGAAAGATAAAAGTTTTGTCCCCCTTTTTATAGAATAATTTACAGAACCATCTCGAAACACTACACGGGTTTCATAAATAAATGTGTCTATGTGGACACATTTTTATATTACGCAATTGGTGTGTTTCGTTAAAGTTTTATTGTGGGATATTACACCCATAAAACATATATTCGGTTATGCATTGAACAGAATAACCGACATGGCAAACAAACAAGTTAATAACTGAGGAAGTTTTTAATTAATATCTTTCAACTTTATATGTTTCTATCTTGATCTGGTTTG
>NW_013668871.1:126637-128052 GCF_000517525.1 Limulus polyphemus | reverse complement strand
TTACATACATGTCATGTCCTCTTATAAAGACTCCACTTACATACATGTCATGTCCTCTTATAAAGCTCCATCACATACATGTCATGTCCTCTTATAAAGCTCCATCACATACATGTCATGTCCTCTTATAAAGCTCCAATAGATCCTTATATCTTTGGTCCCCTCAAATAGTAGACTTGGAAATCAACGTCCTTGTACAGCACACAGACTGTGGTAAGTTTGTCTAAAACACCGTCCTTCACTGGCCTTTTCACTCATTTGAGTCCTCATTCATTGCATTAAGGCAGTAAAACTGAAATGTTTGCTAAACACAAATTGGTTGTGTAATTACCAATCTGTTTAACTTCGATTTTGGAAAGATCACTTGCCTTAACAATTCTGAAACAGGAAACTTTACTATATATTTCTGTGTGTGCGTGGGTGTAAATTATCCTTATCTTGTCTTAGGCTCAAAATGAATTCAAATTATTGACATTCATATTTTTTTTTCATAAATATCAAAATCACTAAGATTCTATTTTATATTAAACAGTTTTTGTGTTACTACCAAATAGTGAATCTTTATATTAAACAGTTTTAATGTTACTACAGGTTCTATTTTATATTAAACAGTTTTTGTGTTACTACAGGTTCTATTTTATATTAAACAGTTTTTGTGTTACTACAGGTTCTATTTTATATTAAACAGTTTTTGTGTTACTACAGGTTCTATTTTATATTAAACAGTTTTTGTGTTACTACCAAATAGTGAATCTTTATATTAAACAGTTTTAGTGTTACTACAGGTTCTATTTTATATTAAACAGTTTTTGTGTTACTACAGGTTCTATTTTATATTAAACAGTTTTTGTGTTACTACCAAATAATGAATCTTTATTTTCCGATCATGGGAAAAAAGTTTTGTTTTGAATTTCCCGCAAAGCTACACGAGGACTATCTGCGTTAGCCGTCCCTAATTTAGCAGTGAAAGGGAAGGCAGCTAGTCAACACCACCTACCGCCAACTCTTGCGCTACTCTTTTATCAACGAATAGAAGGATTTACAGTCACATTTTAACGCCCCTACGGCTGAAAGGGCGAGCATATCTTTCTCAAATGAATATTAAGGATAACAAAATGTGTCAAAACGTCAAAATCCCCAAAACGATTTATTAGATAAATACAAATGATGCCTTCTCTATGTACTCGTATTTCTATTTTTAGTAAGGGCTGGGGAAACGAGATGTAAGACGGTCCCCTTCTGTAAAAAGCCTCCCTTGTGTATTATTTGTTATGATGTTTTGTTATTTAGAGCTCGTATATTCAACTATTGTTCACTTGATCACGTGGATGAGACCAATAGCGTGTAGGCGAGGACGTGAATGATGAAAGCGCGACTTCATGTATTTTTGTTTGTTTTGTTTGTTTGTTTTGGAA
>NW_013668871.1:115539-125787 GCF_000517525.1 Limulus polyphemus | reverse complement strand
TCAGAAACATACTTTACATTATAACAATAGTTTTATTTCAGAAACGTACTTTACATTATAGCAATATTTTTATTTCAGAAACGTAGTTTACATTATAACAGTATTTTTATTTCAGAAACGTACTTTTACATTATAATAGTATCTTTATTTCAGAAACGTACTTTACATTATAACAATATTTTTATTTCAGAAACGCACTTTGCATTATAATAGTATCTTTATTTCAGAAACGTACTTTACATTATAACAATATTTTTATTTCAGAAACGCACTTTGCATTATAATAGTATTTTTATTTCAGAAACGTACTTGCGTATCTCAAGGTCTATCATTTCTGTGTTTACAACAAATCAGTTTTTTGTTTCTTTTTAATGTATATTTATGTTCGATAATTTTCAAAGTAAAAAAGAAAACCCGATTCTTCTGAAACAGATCTAATAATATCCTATGTGTATTACTTCTTTTAAGGATTTGATGATCTGATTTCTCTATTGTCAAAAAAAAAGTTCCTGCGTGTTTCACTAAGTCGATCTGTTATTACTACTGGTACGTATAATTTGTTTCCTTAGGAAATCTATTGTATATTTATTTGTTCGTGAAAAAAAAAAACTTTCTACACAATAATATGAATTTATATGTATAAAAACTTAATGTTGTCCAACTAAATCTAAAGTTGAACAAACACAAAAGAATAGGTATCATCTGTTATGTTGATTTTCTTATTTTTCTTCACCACAAAGCTCAACAGAAAGGTTCGTGATTGGTTTAAAGAATGGTTTATCTCAAATCCAAGAAAAAGTTCTAAATTGAAAAACCGTATTTTGCCTCAAACAATGACTGTATATGAAAATAATTGCTTTTTTTTTATTTCTTTAGTTTTGCTTCAATATATCATAAAACGACTTAATTATAAATTAATATATCTCATTTAGATTATTCCACCCATAATTGTACATTAAACACATCAATTAGTTAATATTTACCCATAATTATACATTAAACACATAAATTAGTTAATATTTACCAATAATTATACATTAAACACACAAATTAGTTAATATTTACCCATAATTATACATTAAACACATAAATTAGTTAATATTTACCCATAATTATACATTAAACACATAAATTAGTTAATATTCACCCATAATTGTACATTAAGCATATAAATTAGTTAATATTCACCCATAATTGTACATTAAACACATAAATTAGTTAATATTCACTCATAATTGTACATTAAACACATAAATTAACTCAATTTGATCTAACATGTATTATGCATCTTGGATCAAGATTGAGTATACGTGGCCAAATATCTCTATTATTAAACCTTGCTGGTTTATTGGTCACTTGAGACCTCGGAAGGTAATGATGCTAAAAAGTAATTGACTAAAACTTAACAAAAAAAAACTGTTGAAATCTTGTAGCTTGAATTTCGGTTTGATTCCAATCATATAATTTATCACTAAGGCAACTGATACTTCTACAGTATTTCAATGATGACAACCTTCATTCATTACCAAAACGAATCAATTTCTAGCATGCTTTTATTAATTCGTCTGTTCCCCACCAGTGGCACATAGGTATGTCTGCCGACTTACAACGCCAGAAACCGAGTTTCGATACTCGTGGTGGGCAGAGCACAGATAAGCTTTGTCCATAATTAAAAACAAACAAACAGATTCGTCTGCGTATATACATATATGATTTCTATAAATATAAACATATATGTTTAGTTAATTTTCGTGTAAAATTTTAATATAATATTATCAGAATTGGAGCATTTCTTAGCTCGCGTATATTACAAAAAAAACAACGTTTTTATGGTAACTTTAGACTATCAAATTTGAAAGTTTTTAAAAATGGATGTTAAAGAAATGAATTAATTGGTGAGGAATCCTTACTATAGATTGCCGAGAAACTTAAAATTGCATTAACCTAATTTGTTAAAACAATATATGTTATTTACTTTCAAAAATGAATTCAACTTATAAAAGATGGTTGTTTGTTTTTTATCTAAAAGAGAAATGTCCTCTAAAGGTCCATAGTTTACGCACTATTTTAGTTAAACTACCCAAAACAATTAAATAATCATTGAAATTTATATATTTTAGCTTCGGCAAGACCAAAACATTCTAATGGTCTATAGTTTATGCACTATTTTAGTTACATTGCCCCCAAAAAATAAGCAATAATTTAAATTTAAATATTTTAGCTTCGGCAAGACAAAAACACTCTAATGGTCTATAGTTTATGTACTATTTTAGTTACATTGTTCCCAAAAATTAAAGAATAATTGAAATTTATATATTTTATCTTCGGCAAGACTAAACACTCCAAAAATCCTTAGTTCATGCATTATTTTAGTTACATTGCCCCAAAAAATAAGCAATAATTTAAATTTAAATATTTTAGTTTCGGCAAGACCAAAACACTCTAATGGTCTATAGTTTATGCACTATTTTAGTTACACTGCCCAAAACAGTGAAAGATTATTTTTAATTTAAATATTTTAGTTTCGGAAAGACCAAAACATTGTTTTAAATTATCCCAATCATCACTAGTTCAATTTTTAGATAATCCTTTATGTTAGCTGAAATTCAAACAATTAGTCATACTTGTAGATTTAATATTGATGGCTTTACATCTTAAGAGTTCACGATATATCATTATAGATCATTGTCACAACAAATAGCAGTGATGTTGCATGTTTAAAATCAGAGCATTGAAATATTCTCTGACATTCTCCATAAAAACTCCCATGAATATCTCATGTATTCTCATTTGGACGGACTTCTTTTTTTTCCCTTCACGTGATGCTTTTTTATGTCAAGTTCCTTTGTAAAAAATTGAGTTAGATCTGGTTTTAGATTATCTCGGAATCAGCAAATACTTTAATTATTTGCAGGGTGAATCGTGAATTATCAAAAAAAATATATATCTAAGTTCCATTCAGTCTGTTTCTAAGTTTATTTATATTAGCAGCATCCAGGTGCTGTGACCATCTGAATCAGTCACAGAGTAGGTAACCTACTTGAGTACGATCCAGAATCAAAACTACATTACAGGAATACGATTCCTTTGGATGATGTGATGTCATTTTGAGACGCTTGTAGCCAGTTTGCAATAGTAAACCGTAAGTACGATTGCTTTCCACATAGATGGAACATTCAGATGTACTCTTTAAGGTCTGTAGTCATACTAGTGAACACTTTGTACCAGTTTAAACTTTGTAACTCACTTATATGTAACGTGTGAGACAGGAATGTGTGAAATCACTCCATGTAGCATAGGTTTAGAGATCAATCTAAGCATTTTAGATGTTTGATTTGCATAATTAAAGTTGAATGGTGAAACTTATATGATTTTACAAGAATAATGTTTTCGTATCATATGTATCATAATACGGATACTGATTATTGTTTCGTACAACATATGTAACTAATCTAAACATTTTCTAGAATACTGCTTTTTGTGGTAAAGCTTAGTGCGTTGTCTGTCATAAAATACTATTATTCGAGGTTTCACTAAATCTTCTTGTTTTTGACATAAAATTAAGTTAAATTAAATCACACGTAATTCCGAAAGTTTGACACGTTACAGTTTTTTTTAAATATAAGCCTACTGTTAATAGTAAATCAATTTTATTTGTTGAAGTAGTATTTCGCATACGTGTTTAAAATATTTAAAAAACAATATATGTTTTCTTGATATATTATACTGTATGATTTCAGTTAAAAATATACAAAGTAAGTAAAGCTACTCTTTCTAGTGGTATATCTATGGTAATAGGCCCGTTATTTTAAAATACTAAGTACAATTTTCACAATAAAAAATAATTATTCACTCAACTTTAGAAAATATTTCAAAAACTGTTGTAATAAGGTAAATTAACCTGAATATACCTGAACCTAGGCTTATAATGAATTACATAACATTGGTTTACAGTGTAATACATCGCTTAAAGTTGAACTGAAACATCAGAAAACAACTAGGTAAAAAAACCATGTGTGGCGAATATTGGAGAAACACAATACAAAAGCACACAGTTCCTGTAAAACCAGGAGACTCTAGATATAATCTGGAGAAATTCCTGAAATTGTTTGTTCTGCTAATTACCTGTGGAATTTACAAAGGTTACCGCTTTATAAAGCAAAGGTAATCATAATATGCAAGTGTCCCATGTAGTTGTCAGGGGAACCTTGACCTTAGAGGTTACTGTCTCATGGCTATGTTTTACAAGATTATGATAAATTACTTACGGCAAAAACGAAAAACAAATTTATCGCTTTGCGCACTTCTAAATCAACAGTTTAAAAAAACAGTAAATTAATGGCGGACGTTTATCATAATATTATATTAACAAACTTTTATTTTTCATGTAGCTGCAAGTCAAATGATACATTACTCTTTCTATTCTAATTAGATTCAGACTGGTATAATAATAAAACTAATAAATCTGTTTTGCTATTTCTATGTTGATAAAAATTTAAAGCACCAATTTAATGTATTTTCTAATTCTCCTCACTAATTTTTTTTGGAAATAGAAAAGTTATCAAACACACGTGCTTTGATGCTCATGTCATATTTACATAATAAGATTATAATTTCCAGTGGTAATTTAGGCGTCATAATATTTATTTCCTAAAATAATTAGCATTTAAATAATTTGCACATTTTCCTGTCATTAGATACATCCGATAATTTAAATAAATGCTTCTCTCTAGGAGCAGAAATCCTCTTAATTTTAATGATCATTTGCAATGTTATATTTTATTGTATTGTATTCTCACGCACGTAAGAGTATGATGTAAAATATATATTTTTCTTCTTTCTTCATATACATACCTGAAAGTTTATTTTATGACATAATCTACACCTCGTGAGTTCGTTTTGGTCGTGTACCCCTAGTGGCTCCGCAGTAAGTCTGTGGACTTATATTTATTAACTTATAAGGCTAAAAATTGTGTTTCGATATCCGCATAGCACAGATAACCTATTCTGTAGCTTTTTGTTTAATTTCAAACAAACTTCGTAATAAGTATTTTAAAATAACTTTATCTCTATGCCAAAAAAAAAACAACATATACTGCAAGAAATTAGTATTACTTTAATATATATAATTATCATATACTGCAAGAAATTAGTATTGATTTAATATATACAATTACCATATACTGCAAGAAATTAGTATTGATTTAATATATATACAATTACCATATACTGCAAGAAATTAGTATTGCTTTAATATATATAATTACCATATACTACAAGAAATTAGTATTGCTTTAATATATACAATTACCATATACTGCAAGAAATTAGTATTGCTTTAATATACATAATTACTTCATTTAAGATTATTCTTATTTTTCAGTGAAATAAATACATTAAGAATTAATTTATTCAATAAAAGTATTTTCATTTGCAAGTATAAATATACTTAATTCTGTTTGTTATTAAGCACAAAGCTACACAATTGGACTCCCTGCGCTCATACACTTAATAACGACCGGAATTATTTAGTAGTTTTCAGTTTTAATTCTTTTTCCAAATGTCAAACATGTCTAGACAGTTTTTGTGAACTTATTAGCCTATTGAGACACATGAACCAAGAAAGTGGTAGAACGTATAGTTGACATGATCTCTGAAACACATATAGATCTCTGAGACACATATAGAACGTAGAGTTGACATGATCTCTGAAACGTGTAATTTTAGCGTATTTACTCTCGTAATTAAGTAAGATATCAAGTCTGTTAGACCGATTGTAGACTGCAATATTTTATCAATGTTATCAAGTTTTATGACATTTTGATTTACTTGTAAAAATGTTTTTTTTCCTAGTTTGATCAGTTGTAATGGACCTGTTAAAAACTTCCAATTTAAATAAGCAAGAAAATCCTTTTCATTGTGTTTTAGATTTATGAACATTGGGGTTATGTATTTATTCACTTATCTTATTTGTCAGCGACGTTCCCCAACATTCACGAACCTGTGTATTTTTTATTACAACCACCCACCACAGAATACGTTACAAAGAAAGTTTAGGTGACCAAAATTTAGTTTTTGCAGGTGAGTTTTCTTGACATTCAATCATTTCTTTGTGTTTCTCAACATCTGCACCTATTCTTCTCACGCTTTTGTGACAAGTTATGTATTTATAATATAAGCATACCTACATTAAAATTCATCGTATTCCAAGAAGCCAAAACCATCGAGAGTAGATGTCACTTTATATCTTCCTGGCTTCCGGCTAATAGCAGATCAATAAAGACTCCGGGAGCTTTTCAACGGGTTTTTAACTCTCAGTGAAACTAAGTCTGTGGCACTTATACACAATGCCAGTTAGACAGTCAAAGAAATCATGGTCTCTACTAGATTGGTATATATGTGGGTGACATCAAGACTGTCTATGTCTAGCTCCCAGGACCCATCGGACTTTGAAGACTCTATAAAAGATGGTGTACAAATGCAGCCACACAAGTGCTTAATTGGAAGTAACTAGTTATCAGACCTAGTTCACCTCCAGGTTGTGCCACTAGTGTCAGTGAGAAATCAAGTGCACGCTTTGTTCGGCTGAAACTGTCACTTACAGAAAAGAAAGGTTGGTTAAGAGTCTCTTACAAGTTTGGGGGTACGAATTGCTGCTGCTAGATTCTACGGATATGAAGTTGAGAAGATATCGAGTAGCTCCAGTGCTCGTATACAAGTGGTGGAGTGTAATTCAAGTCACAGAAACACGACTATGAACTGGAAGGATACGTATACAAGTGGTGGAGTGTAATTCAGGTCACAGAAACACAACTATGAACTGAAAGGATACGTATACAAGTGGTGGAGTGTAATTCAAGTCACAGAAACACGACTATGAACTGGAAGGATACGTATACAAGTGGTGGAGTGTAATTCAGGTCACAGAAACACAACTATGAACTGGAAGGATACGTATACAAGTGGTGGAGTGTAATTCAAGTCACAGAAACACGACTATGAACTGGAAGGATACGTATACAAGTGGTTGAGTGAAATTCAGGTCACAGAAACACAACTATGAACTGGAAGGATACGTATACAAGTGGTTGAGTGAAATTCAGGTCACAGAAACACGACTATGAACTGGAAGGATACAATGGCAGTAATATAAGAGTAAGAAAAGGCAGACTTGAACCAGCTCGCCTCATCGATGACCATGCCTGGCTCTGAGTTGCAGCACATCAGTAAACTGTCTTTCCATGGAATGGCGAAAGGGGACTTTGACTGGTTCCAGGGTAGTTAGCAATGAAGAACTGAACTTAGAGCATAAACCTTTCTCCTTGTATTTTGAGTGTGCGTCAACTATATTCTCTTGCATTATTCGTATCTCACAATTTACGCTGTCACAGTATTTTCTGTATTTGTTACTGTATCCCAGGTAAACTATTAAACACTCTTGTTATTACAAAGGTAACTTATCTATTCGCTCGTGTATAAACACCAAATATTATACCTGATTTAAGAATTAACGTTGGATGGCCATATTATTATAAAACACTGAATATTAAGTATACATAAGAAATTGTTTATGAAATACAATTAATTAGTGATATTGGTATTTCAAGCCTTATGTGATACATGCGATAAATAACCAAAGCAGAGACTGCTGACCAGAGGACGGACAACTACTCAAAAATGTCCTCCGTCTATGTAAGTAGTCTAAACCGAACATCGGGATTGGCTGTCACAGTTATATGGGTGAAAGTGTATAGCAAAACATGACCGTATAATGTATAGTTATCAATTAATACTTTGTGAAACTTCTACAATTGTGTAACACTATATACGGTTTATATGACTTTGATTTATTGGCGTTTCAGAAACTTCTAGTGTAACACTATATACGTTTTATATGACTTCTGTCAACACATTGTTTACCTGTTATTCAAAGCCAAAATCCCAGAGCCTCTGCTACAGTAGCTACTAGAATTCTGTTAGATCAACTGTGGTACATTGTAGCATGTAGCGTAGAACAGGTAAACATATATTTGAAAACATTCAGAAGTAGCTGTTAACAATATTTGTTAACATAGTTTCCTGATTTAGTTTATAATGATAATACATGTTCTCAGTCTATTACGATGAAGCTACTTTTCGTTGTAAAGTATCTCTTTTGAATATTATTTTATTTCCATATTACTTGAGTAAATAGGCACATTATGCAGATATAATAATAAGCTATCAAACAACGATTTATAAGCATAACAAAGTAATTTATTTTTGGAGTAATATACCACATATTTCGACCAAAGTAGAGAAAACAAAGTTCTGGTGAAAACATGTAGTGTGTTCTCCTAAAAATAAATCACCTTATTATACTTATGAAACGTTATTTGTTAACTTATTCCTATTACCATATTAACTCTGAACTTTGAATTGTATGCACAGCCATATTGAAATAAATCGAAAATAAGATTACACCAAAACCTTTGAATCATGTGATTAAAGTTAAAACTTCAGGAATTTTCAAATTAATCTAACAGCAGTTGTTGTGAAGCAGGTAAACGTTTAAACAAACCTTAAACTATATATATATTACTTTTTGTGTTATTAAAGATACAAAAATAAGAGTATATAACCATCTTATTTGATGACAAAAAACACGATAACATACAATCATAAATTTTACTTTGAGGTTTCATGTAGCAACTATATTTCACCGAAATGTTTTTCATTACATTCATTACTTTGCCTATGGATCTTATGTAACAGTATAATTGTTTTTAGCATTTACATTATTTGTTACATTTTTCATCTACTTCGACGTAATTTATCTAAAGGCCACTTTCAAGCGTTCTATAAAAAAAGTCAGCGTGCCAAAACAAATCAGAAATGATTCTTGAAGCGAGTCTTTCGTTTAATAATTCTTCTAGATCATCTTTCATTGATTGTTCTTCAAGCTCATCTTTCATTGATTGTTCTTCAAGCTCATCTTTCATTGATTGTTCTTCAAGCTCATCTTCTATTTAATAACTCTTCTAGAGAATCTTTCATTGATTGTTCTTCAAGCTCATCTTTCATTGATTGTTCTTCAAGCTCATCTTTCATTGATTGTTCTTCAAGCTCATCTTCTATTTAATAACTCTTCTAGAGAATCTTTCATTGATTGTTCTTCAAGCTCATCTTCTAGTTAATAAGTCATCAAGTGTATCTTTCGTTTAATAATTCTTCTAGATCATCTTTTATTTAATAATTCTTCTAGATCATCTTTCATTGATTGTTCTTCAAGCTCATCTTCTAGTTAATAAGTCATCAAGTGTATCTTTCGTTTAATAATTCTTCTAGATGTATCTTTTATTTAATAATTCTTCTAGATCATCTTTCATTGATTGTTCTTCAAGCTCATCTTCTATTTAATAAGTCATCAAGGGTATCTTTTATTTAATAACTCTTCTAGATCATCTTTCATTGATTGTTCTTCACGCTCATCTTCCATTCAATAAGCCATCAAGTGTATCTTTTATTTTTTGGAGAAAACTTGCAGAAACAACCAAAGCATGGAAAATATAATATACGTATGCACCAAAATTGGATCTTGTTAATCAAACAATGTCAATTAATAATAATCTTTCGATCAGAACAAGCTATGCAACTAGATCGAAACTCAAAATCAACCTGGCAACTAAATTAGATATACTCTTCTTAGTTTTCCGCTAATTAAGACTAGAATGCATCGCCCCAATCTCATTGTCAACGACACTTTCGGCCGCAATCCAAACAATAGCACAAGAGGGCCCCAAAACAAAGATTATATCATAATTGCAATATTCACCTAGGAGTCGTGACATCGTGCAGAACAAACATTTTTTTTTTATTATGCTGATTCTTTATACTAAGCAAGAAGTATGTATCATGAGAGAGAGAAAATTACGATTCTTTAAAAAAACGTCAAAAATAACAACAGCCTGACTCTCATAATTATTTTTAAGCGCTTATCATTTTATATTCATCATTTTCCGAGAGAAAATAAACATCGTTTGACGAGTGAGTCAAACTATTTTTACTTATATTATTTTCTTTCTTATAGTTGTTATTTATTATGTTTATAATATATTTTACATATTGACAACGGGTTATTTTTACTTTCATAATAACACTACAGTTTGATATTATCTAGTTTGTTTGTTTGTTTTGGAATTTCGCGCAAAGCTACACGAGGGCTATCTGCGCTAGCCGTCCCTAATTTAGCAGTGAAAGACTAGAGGG